>NC_092862.1:31096992-31125116 GCF_032062135.1 Pyxicephalus adspersus
TATATTTAACATGTATTCGGTGTATAAGACGCACCCACTTTTCCCCCCCCAGTTTTGGGGAAGAAAAAGTGCGTCTTATAGTCCGAAAAATACGGTATCTCAAACTACAATATTAGCGAGGAAAAAATTTATGTCGGTGACCCAAACCTTAAGAGAGCATCATATTCAATACAGATGGGGCTTCCCGGTTAAGCTTATTATTTTTCGCAACGGATCCACTTTTACGGTTAAGAACCCTCAACAGGGTTGTGACTTGAAAGTTGGGACATTCACTCAACTATCCAACCTAATTCATCTAAATCTGGAGCAAACCTGGGTCGTTTATCACCAGATTGGAAACAAGCCTAAACTTATGTTCTGGATAGAAGAAAACTTGCACTCTATACAGCAATCCGGTGCACGTGTCATGTCTCAAGTTCCCCCCAATTGAGATGTGCAGTTTGAAGCTGCTATATGGATCCGTAATGGACCCTTCTTTTTATTTCCTTCTCAAAGATGAGAAATTTAAGTTTTTCACCTTGCTTTTGTTACATTTATGTTTTTCTTTCCACAATGGTTCTGCTGTTTATATCACAATATTAACAAAATGGCTATCTCTTTCCAACACATTATGCTTCCAAATACTGAAAGCACTTACCTCTTTAGAGGCTACAAACATGGATAATGGGGCTCCATATCCTTTCTATTAACGCTAAAGGGCTTAACACCCCCTTTAAAAGGCATGATATTTGGGATGAAGCAAAAAGACACGGCTCAAATATATTATGTATCCAGGAAACACACTTTAAAAAGGACAATGTACCATATTTCTCTTAGAGAGACTTTCCACATATTTTTCACTCTATATCTTCACAAAAGAAAAAAGGGGTGACGATTGCAATCAAATCAGACGTATCTTTTTCCCTGATTCAGAAGGACATTGATCCAGAAGGAAGATACATCATCTTGGTAGCTAAATTCAACAACATAATTAGAACATTAGTATCTGTATATGCCCCAAATGTTCACTCAGTCAAATTTTTGATTCATGTGCTTAAAAAGATGAAGCAAATTCAAGAAGGCTCACTTATAATTTGTGGAGACTTTAATTGTGTTCCGGATGTTTCATTGGATACTTCTAACAGCAAGAAATACACAAGACCGACTTTGAAGTCAGTAATGCGTAAGAAAGATCTTTTTGATGTTTGGCGATGTCTTCACTCTACCAAAAAGGACTTTACCTTTTTTTCGACTCCCCATCAATCGTACTCAAGAATTGATCTGTTCTTGGTAGATAAATGGACACTGCAACAAGTATCCTCATCCTCTATTCATAATATTACCTTGTCAGATCATGCACCAGTGTCTTTATGTATCAATGCGAATAATGGTTCTTCACTCTCCTATCTTGGGCGAAATGACGCATCATTGTTCGCATGTATTTCTACTAAGAGTAAAATTCTGCAAAATTTGCAAGAATTTTTTCAGTTAAATGAATCACCTGAAGTGGCTCCAACCACTTTGTGGTGTGCCCATAAGGCTTATATTAGAGGGATTTTAATCCAACTTTCAGCAAATGAAAGGAAAAGGAGAAGACAGCATATAAATGCACTATTAGAGAAAATTAGAAATTTAGAGGCACTCCATAAAAGCAAAGTTACCTCTCAGATATCCCAACAATTGTTTAACTATAGACAAGAACTGCGCTTGCTGCTCATAGAGAGACAAGAGAAAATTTTTCGAAGCACTAAAACCACTTACTATGCGCAAGGTAATAGAGCAGGTAAATTATTGGCATCTAAAATTAAAAACAAACGCACACGATGCTCGTTGCCTTTTTTATTTCATCATTAATCGAACACTCAACTATTTAATCCTTTAGATATGGCTAATGCATTTAGAGATTATTATCAGGAATTATACAATCTCAAAGATGATAAACAAATCAATCACCCTAAGCAAAAATTGATTACTTCTTTTTTGCAGTCAGTAAATCTGCCTAATTTATCGGAAGTACAAAGGAATATACTTAATAAACCGATTTCTCCCTTAGAGATTGAAAAAATCATTAAAGGGTTACCTGGGAATAAGTCTCCAGGAACTGATGGTTTTACGGGTGAGTATTATAAAACCTTTAAAGAACCACTTTTATCACGTATGTCCTTGCTATTTAACCAAGTTGTTTCGGATGGTTATTTTCCAGAAGAAATGCTCAGAGCTATCATAATTACTATTCCTAAATAGAGGAAAGAACCATCATACCCTCAAAATTTTTGGCCTATCTCCCTACTTAATACCGATCTAAAAATATTTGCTAAGTTAATTGCAGTAAGACTTCAAGAATGTCTCCCTTCTTTAATTCACTGCGACCAAGTGGGCTTTGTTACTGGTAGACAAGCTTCTGATGCAACCCGCCGTATGATTAATTTACTAACAATTGCGGAGAAATCTGGTAAACCAACAATTTTTCTCACTCTAGATGCAGAGAAAGCCTTTGACAGAGTACATTCGGGCTTTTTACGCGCAGTTTTACAAAAATTTGGTTTAGAAGGTTTAATTTTATCAGCTAATATGGCATTATATACATACCCCTCTGCTCAGGTATTTCTATCTAATATGCTGTCTTCTCCTTTCAATATAACCAATGGAACACGCCAAGGTTGTCCTTTGTCGCCAACTCTTTTTGCACTGATTATGGAACCGTTTGCACACTCTATTAGATATAATTGCGATATACATGGGATACGAGTTGATGACTCTTCACATGTTATAGGATTATTTGCGGATGATGTGATTCTCTCACTAGTTGACCCACAGGACTCATTAACAGCTGTGTTGCATATAATTGAGGCATTTGGCTCTGTGAGTTACTATAAAATTAATGATGCGAAATGTAAAATCTTACCAGTTAATGTTCCCTTGCCACTAAAAGAGCAATTATCTAAGAATTTTCCATTTGGATGGGCTACGTCCAGTGTTGTATATCTGGGTATCCAGTTGACCACCTCACTGGCTTCCTTAATTCATACCAATTTTTCAACTTTGACAGGAGTGGTGAAGAAGGATATTGTTAGCTTATCAAAAGTAGAATTATCCTGGTTAGGTTGTATAGCGGCCTTTAAAATGGTGGTATTGCCAAAAATTCTTTATTTGTTCAGGACCATACCTGTTGTTATTCCCAAATCTATTTTTATCTCCTTGCAAAAGTTGATACAGAATTTTATATGGAACGATAAAAAACCACGTTTGTCTCAGTCAATATTATTTAGAACTAAGAAAGTGGGAGGAATGGGAGTACCAAATATATTGGATTATTATCTGGCATCTTTAATAACTCATATGGAAATATGTATTAAACCAGATAAAAGTACAAGATGGCTAGATATTGAAAGGAAGTTTATACCAACTGGTCATTACCTGGCCTTTTTGATGGGTAATTTACACTTATCAATAGAGCTACAAGTGCATTTACCCACAATTGACGCTATGATATTCATTTGGAAGAAAATACAAAATAAAAAATACATTAATACACGCACATTACCAATCTCAGTACCTTTGCAGTATTTTGAACTTCTTATCCCAAATTTTATTATTCAATCCTGGTATAGGTTGGGATATCAATACGTCTCAGATTTACCTCAATTCCACTCCTTTCTTAATCGCTTTAAACTATGGCAAATGAATCACCTTTTGAAATCTCTTCCAGAACGAGGAATTGTTCTCCCAGAAGTTCTTTGGAATAGAAGTCAAAAGATTACTTATTGTAAGGGAGGTATCTCTCTGTATTATAATTTGATTCAAAATAAAAAATAATTGGAGTAGAATTCATATTTTTACTATTTGGGAGCAGGATTTACAGAGTACATTTACGCTCTCTCAATGGAAAATTGCAATTAGCTACAGTTCCAAGGCTTCTAAATGTATTTCACATTGGGACACTTACCAAAAAATTGTATATAGATGGTACAGAACTCCACTCAGATTATCGAGATTTGTGCCAGATTACTCCCCTCTGTGTTGGAGGAATTGTGGAGACTTAGGTACATATTTACATATGTTATGGGAATGTAAGAATTTACGTAGTTTCTGTAATTCTATTTTTGTAATAATCTCGAAAGTTACAGGAGTATTAACCAGTCCAACTGCGGCATTAGCACTATTAAACTTGGGACTGGAGAACTTCCCACCCTGTTTTCGCACTTTGATCACCCATATTCTTATTGCAGCCCGACTTTCTATAGTTACCAAATGGAATCACTCTATAACACCCATCCTTTCAGATGTGGTATCAATGATACATACAAATTATTACTATGAACGTGCTTTAGCTCTTAGCAATTTCCAAATTCATAAGTTTCGTATAAACTGGATTATGTGGGAAAAATTCTTACCCACTACCCATCACGATAAGTAAACAAAACAATACTTTCTCTAGAGTAAGCTATTGTTAACTGTCAATAATAATGACCATTGTGTTTGTTATAAGTCTTTCCTTTTTACTTCTTGTTTTTCTTGTTGTTTTTTCTCTCTTTCTGTAATGTTTTAAAATAAAAACTTTAATAAAAATTACTTTAAAAAAAAAAAATGTGGAAAAGGAGACCTTTTAATATTTGTTAGGTTGTGATTTGCTGTGATAGAGAAGGATCTGTGCAGGGGTCTGATGACTCTTCAGTAAAAGCTGGCATGAGTTCCTGGACCTCCTTCCTTATTAGTTGGATGGTGGGGCAGCTACACCGTATGTTGTAGGAAGGATTGTGACATGATGATTGTCATATTGTGATGGCTCTTCTGGGCAGGGCCCTCTCCTCCTCCTGTGTCACAGTCTGTCTGTCATTTTTAACCACTATTTAATGTACAGCACTGCGTAATATGTTGGTGCTATATAAATACTGTTTAATAATAATATTATTTGTGGGTAAAGCTATTTAGTGTTTTTTGGCACTCTATACCACAATGTGCAGATCTTAAAGTTGTATTCCTGAAAGTTTACATTGTGGGAGCCCTAAACTGTTAGGAGATTGATGTTCTCCCAGTCTTGCTCAAAGAAAATGACATCCAGGTATCTCTCCTACTTGCCCAGTTAGTGTGCCTGATTGGTTTGGGTCAGCCAATTCCCTGTAAATTGATGATTTGATATGCTGCAGTGGGACAGTAGAGCTACATAGTTTTTTGAATGTGGTAAGCTGTTTACAAAAATTAAGGCACTGGGCTGGGGAATTGAAGTAATGGCCCTGATTTATCAAAGCTCTCCAAGACATGAGAGGATACACTTTTATCAGTGAAGCTGGGTGATCCAAAATGGTTTTAGTCCAGAATTGAAAACATTTGCTAACAAATAACTAATGACTTTTAGGAAATCTATTCCAGGTTTGCTGGATCACCTAGCTTCACTGATTGAAAGTAAGCCCACCATGGAGATTACCTGTCATAGAAAGGCCCCTCTCAAAAAAAGTGTGGTGATAAGCACACTACTATTTTAAAAATACTGAATATTGACCAGGGATGAAGGCTGGGTTATGACAAATAAGAGAAACCACGTATCTTACGCAGCACTGTACATTAAATAGGGGTTTAAATATATCTGGTAGCCCAATGCCCCCATTACAGTCTATCTTCTCTAGTCTTGGAGAACTTTAATAAGGCCCTATGTAAATCATTCATATACAATGCCTATATATTTTTCAAACAATGTGAATACTTTGTGTACATTGTTTTCTTTACATGTGTGTATTGTATAAAACCAAAAACACGAAAGCAAAATAAAATCCAAATTTTAGATTTTTTTTACTAGATTTTAGTTTTACAATATATACAAAACAGGAGAAATTTCAGAGCTGTCCTTAACACATGAACAGTAATGCTGACTGGTGTCTATGGGCAAAAAAAAATGTTATATTTCAGACATTCCTATTCTTTTTTTTTTAAATGTGCAGACATTCTTATGTGCAAAATCTTCACCTTTCGTATATCACCCTGAAGCCCTTCCCATTCAGTATTCTTTATTTTTTTCTCCTGATGCCAATAAGTTTACATTTTTCATCAATTCAGACACTTTCACAAGTCGCCCAGGATTTGGTGAAATACCAAGATTCAAACACAATATACTTCGAGTTGCTGTTTCTTGAGATCATTGGAAAAGTATATGTCATTGGACTCTGGAAGAAAAATAAATGAAATTGTCTCATTCTTATTATAAGTGTTATATTTTGCTCCTAGCAAAACATGATTGTTGAGTATGGTAACACTGTACACAAGCAGTTGTGTTTATTAAATCAATTTGATGCTGTCTCTAACCTCCTGCGCCAGTCAAAACCAATTTTATGTAATATAAGCATGACAGAACTGTATGCATATCTGAACAAAACTGCCTTTATCAGCCTTCCTCAATAAACAGTGTACTTTTTTATTAAATGCACCTAAGATTGTAGACATATCACCATCTGGAAATGTTAACTTTAGTTTCTGTTCAGCTAGTTATGAGATTTACACAGCCCTTCCAGATTGCACAACTGGGTAATATTAAAGCCATGTAGCTAGTCTGGCCCCCAAACTGTGATTGGACAATAAAAGAGCAGGAGCAAAATGGTATTCTCTTGGCTCTACGCTGCTTTTAGCAAGATTGGCTCCTAATACTACATGACTCTCCCAGTCTTCAGCCTATACAGATGTTTAATAGACATCAGAAGATTGCCTCTGGGAATGATCTTTTGTGATAATTTCCAGTGGCAAATGAATGAATAAGTTCTGTACATACAGTGCTGTTCATTTCTATACAGTGAAGCAGGGGAAGAACGAACAAGGACCACCCCACTGTGCTCTTCTCCATAGCAGTGAACAGCAGTAATTCCCAATCCCAACCTGGGGGACCGCTGTACAAATGTCACATATTCTCCCAAGATGAGTACAACCATTTGTCTTGGGCAGTGATTATCTGATTTGTGTACATCGCTTTAGATGAAAACACACAAGTACTTGTTAGCAAGCCAGATCCAGATGCTTTCAATGCATTCAAATACATTTAATGATTTGTGCTTAAAATTTAACAGCATCATTTGGTGTGACTTTAAATGTTCCCAAAGTTCAGCTTTTATATAAAAGGAGTCATCTTTGTTAATCCTATTTGATTTCCTTTTTATTTGCTCAAGCTAATTTTCCTAGAAAAAGCACCTAATCTACCATGAACCCCATTAACCAAACATCATGCATTGTTGTATCCTAGGGATGAAACAGTGAACCCTTGTGATCCAAAAACCTGGAATGCATCTGATGCAGGATTAAAAACATTTGCTAACAAATATCCATTCAAAGTTTGCTTGATCACCCAGCTTCACTGATGAAAGTGAATCCTCTCTAATCAGCGACAGAGGAGATCAGCCAGTTAGCTGTCAGTCCTCTGCTCTGCAGTCAGCAGCATCCCCACTTTGATCCCCAGTGGCCTAATCTTGCTCTGCCATTGGCTACTGATCCTCTACTCTTCTCAGGCACCAGTTTCCCATTGTAGTGTATAGCTAGTCTAATCTGCTAGTGATGTGATATTCTGTTTGACTACCTGTCAGTTTTCTGAGATTGTTTGCTTTCTGGACTGATCTTTGTGATCTCAGATCTGATTATCTTAATATCTGCATACCTTGTTTAGCAGACTGACAGCCTAAGGATTCTGGACTCACCCCTGCTGGGTTCTTCTGTACTGTCTGTCTGTGGAACACCTTGCAACTGACCCTGGACTGTCTGACTTCCATAGTGTGCCCTGTACTGCTTTGTGGGCTCCTGGTCCTCAGTCAGTCCTCTCCGGATACCATCCTTTGCACACAGAAGTCCTGGGGCCAACCATGTGCTGGGACAGTACAACTAGCCTTCCAAGGCAAAGAGGTGAAGATTGTGGAGTTAGACTGAAGGATTTGCTCCTGTGATACTGGTGCTGGCCTTACAGCAGTAACATAGGATGAATCTCCACCTCCACTCTTCAATTATAACAATTGATAATGGATTTACCTACTCATGAGGACATATGCAAAGTTCAAAACTTATTTTTAAAGTCAGTAAGCATATTTTAATTAATTTCTTGTGAGAATAAGGAAAAGGGTACTGATAAACTCTTGCACTCATTACATATTGGGTATGCTTTGTATAGGATATACCATATATCTGGCCACTCCCTTTTTAAAGGGGGTTCCAGGTATATGAGTTTTGTTGAAAATTAGGTAGAATCCCATATGTTTTTATTTTTTTTAAATTTCGATGGCATGTCATTTAAAAGATATGTGCTTTTTGAGTGTTTCAGAAAAATATATAACCCACATTGTGATATTGGGGATAGCATTAATTCCTGATCTCCCCTTTAAATATAAAATTGTCTTCTTTTAAAATGTCTTTGTTTGAAAATTGTCTCTCAACAGACCAGGATGATATATTTCCTCTTATCAGATATTTCTTGATCTGACAACAAGAATCCTTCCAGACCCTCTAGTTTACAACACCCATTGTAAAAGTTGGAGTTCTGTGTCTTCATGTATCATAAAACTCAGATAAAGCTAGTGGGGTGGCCTCTGATTGAACTCTGAGCTGTATTCTGAAACCTATTTCTTATTAAGCTCCATACAAAGTTCCTGGCTTTGCCCCCTTCCAGATGAAATAGAAACATGAGTGTTGGGGGCATATGGCAGCCTAATATCCTAATATGTAACTGTGCACAAATAAGGTCTTTGCGATTCCTAAATTGTTTTTTCTTTTAGTGAGAAGCTGTGATGGCAGAGGCAAAGAAGGTTTCACGTCGTTGGACGTATGGGTCATCTGATGTTTTTATTTCTCCAGGGAAAGTCAGCAAAGGACATTCACACTGAGATGTCACAAACACTGGGGGAGAAGTGTCCTTCCTACAGTACTGTCAAAACCTAGATATCTTGTTTCAAGACTGGGCATTTCACCATTGAAGATGAGCCCCGCAGTGGTGCCCCCAACCTCAACTGACCTGGCAACCTGTGATGCTGTCCATGAGCTGAATATTGAGGACCGGTGAATATCAGCAAAAAAGATAGCCCAGATACTTGACATCTCACAGGAGCGTGTTGGGTTTGTTATCACCACTATCCTAGACAAGCTTTCACTATCCTAGACAAGCTTTCAGTGAAGTGGGTGCCGAAATGTTTAAACACTGATCAGAAGAAGGAACGAGTTGAAGCATCCAAAGCCTTTTTGGCCCATTTTGAAGCTGCACAGGATTTTTTGTCTAGGTTAGTGATTGAGGATGAAACCTGGCTCCTCATCTATGATCCTGAAACCAAGAAACAGTCAAAGGAATGGCGCCACAGTGAGTCCCCATGGCCGAAGAAACCCAGAAATCGGTCAAAAAAGTCATGGCATCCGTTTTCTGTTGCTGGACTACCTACCTCAGGGTTCCAGTATCACTGAACAGTATTATGCTAACCTCCTGGACCAGTTGAAGGAGGCAATTAGGACAAAATGCCATGGAAAGTTGACCAAAGGGATCCTTTTTTTTGTAGAACAATGCACCTGCGCACACTTCTAACGTTGTGGCTGCCAAATTGAACACCCTGGGTTTCCAATTGGTCCACCATCCCCCCTACTCACCTGACCTGGCCCCTTCAGACTTTTATCTGTTCCCCAATTTGAAGAAACACCTGAAGGAGCATTGTTTTGAGGACATTTCTGACGTCAAAGATGCTGCTGAGAGCTGGTTTGCATCCCAACCAAAGGACTTTGATTTGAACGGTCTAGAAAAGCTACAACTACGCTGTACCAAGTGCATCAGTCTCAGGGGGGAATATGTTGAATAAATGTGTTATTTCTTAACTCTGGCATTGTTCTTTCTGGGCAAAGCTAGGAACTTCCCAGCACCCCATCGTATTTCCTCTATACAATTCTGTATAAAGTAATAGTTGGCTGATTTGTAGCCAGATTTTTAAAGGGAGCATTTTGAGAACTAGTCTCCTAGGCTTTAGAAAAACCTATAAAGCCATATTTAGTCTGTTCTGGTGAACCAGAACAGTCCCCCAGACTAGTTTTGTCTCTGTAAACTTCGTATTTTGTGGTGATTAATAATCTGGGGGTTGGCAGTTCCTAAAGCTGTACTTATGGAATTATTAATAATGGCTAGAACAAGGGCATTGTGGAAGTGTCCATATTCCATGAGGTCACACCCTCTCAGACAGCCCCCGCCCTGCTATCATTAGATGGTCCTATTAGTCCCACATCTGTCGTTGGCATAGAAAAAGCTATGTAAGCCTAACAGAAAGAGCTCTTAATGACATCATCTTGTTGCTAAGGACAACTGCACTGACACATTGAGCACTGCAGGGAGCCCAGTGACTCTGACTAATAATTTGTAACCCCAATCACTTGCTAACCTGAAACCTTACTATAAACATTGTGATTGCTGAGACATCCCTGTCTGGAGTGTCAGTGGGTGACACAGACAGTATTAAGGAAGCAGAATCAAAAGTGGGGTTGTCAAGGGTAACAGTGCGTGCTTCCGTCTAAGCATGTGGTGGCAGTCTACCTGTGATGGTGTGTTTGGTAAGGGGTAAAAGAGTGGTTAACCTTGCCTCAGGACGGCCCTTCTCAGCCTGCTGGTGCATGGACTGTTGCTGAGCGTGTTGGAAAGTCTATGCGCAGGGGTGTAGGCTGAGAGAGGGCATCCGTCACACACATAGCATGCATCCCCATTTATTTGTTTTCATACCAACTCTAAGGATATTTCTACCTTGCTAATTACTCCCCCTCATGCATTCTGAAAGAATTTCTAAATTTCTACAGAAATAATAAAAAATAAATACATTTTTAATAAATATTTTACAGCCTAAGTGCTACCACACAGGAGATTTAAAAAGGCTAATACCAAAGCTAATTCTTTTTTTTATGAATATATAACCACATTTATTGCAAATTTGAGCCTATTTAACTGTGCATGTTAATGCCATGTGGAATTTATGTTTAATTTATGTTCCACAATACCTTCTATATTTCCAGTGAAGGATTTAGCAACTACACATGTGCATGGCTAGAACTCATCATCATGTGGAAGATAATAGAAATTTGTACTAGAAATATTAACGAGTAGATCCTGCTGAATTTAATGTAACAGAGGGGAATCGATCTAACAAACCACCACTTTTTAAAAATGGTTCAGTTTAACTGAAAACACAGAAAACATGGGACCATCGTAAACACTAGCCAAGAGCACAGGAGAGGCACGTTTTAATATTTGGTTTAACAATATCTTAGTGCTCAAAATATAACACCACTGGCTGTTAACACTGTATAAATCCAATGAAATATGACAATCCAGTCAATGAATGCCAAAGAAATGGCAACGCTCAGCATGTAAAAGTAAACTGATGGAATAAGATATGTATTACAAATTTTTAAAAAGTACGCAGTATAAATAAAAGCCTTCAGGCTGCCTTCATAATATATGTGTGTTTTGTTTCTTGTAGACTGCTATAAAACATTTTATAGCCCCATTAGATACTCATAAATGTAAAAAAGTGAATAGACATGGCCAAAAAAGACATTGATCACATTTTATGTAGCATTAAATAAGGTTTAAAAGACTCAAAGAGAAAACTTAGGAGAGGCTACAATGTAACCACATCTTAACGCTCATAACAAAAGTATACAGAAAGGTTATTACTGAAATAAGATGCAAAGATTGGACACACTCAAAGTAATGGCAGATACAATCAAGTTGAGTTTTTGAAGTGTGTTTTTTTTTACGTGTGTGCTACGTTGTGTGTTTCTGCTGACTCTGATGTCTAGTATGTATATTTTTAACCTAATATTATTGGAATTTGTGATGTTAATGAATTTAATATGTGACAAAAAGTTGATTTTACATAAAAAGTAGTAAAGCGCTTATGTTGCTTTGCAACTAACCAGATATTAACTTTTTAACCTAAACTAACCTTTTGTGTTATTGACTCCAAAAACTTTACAAGAAATATCTTCTCTTCCTGTCTACTCTGGTGATGAAGCTGAGTTTCCTGTACAAGGAGTATCTGTTGTTGAGTGACTTTTTGTAATAACTTTACTAGTTCTTCAAACTCCTCTGCCTTTCCAAGTGCCCAAATGTGTCTTTTTATTTACTGAATGTAATTTGATGCTCTGGGTTGTTGACTATTCAACTTCAGCTTTATTGCAACAATTTTTCTGACTATTGACCTTGAAATAGCCCATAAGGCTTCCTCTGAAGGTGAGAAAATTAATACAGAGAAAGTAATAGCCTACAGTATTGGTTTCCCTCTACATTTTTCCTTTTTGGCAACCAAGCTATTGAAGTGGAAAATAATCACAAATTGTTTTGACCTTGCTTTGGAGAGGTTTTGTTCAAATTTTATCCTATGATCCTTTGATGCTATATGTATTGTACCATCTGGCCAGCGAGGACTGAGGGTTTCATCCAGGATGATAGGTACATTTGCCCCAGATATAGGTTATATGCAGAGTATTTTACTGTATATTTGGACAGTTTTCCTTTTGACCTGAAGGGGATGCTGAAGTACCAGGCTGAATGACAATGAGCGTCTTGGCCAGATGGGGGAGCTAAAGAGACCTGGGGATGGACAAGTGTAATTGCTACAGCTAAAACTCATCCTGGAAAATAGGCTGGGTATATAAACTCCCAGCCTGCTCTTGCCTGGGTTTCAGTTCTTGGCTGATGAGCTGGGAGGAGGGCCAAGGTGAACTGTGAGTAAAGACAGACTTTTTTGGAAAAGCTGTATGGTTAGTGCCTTAAGAGTCCTGCACAGCACTAGGTTGGGCGGGACTGTTCATAAAGGGATCTCAGTCAGTTAGAGGCCAAGTTGCCAAGCTTTATTTTGCTGTTTGTTTATTTTGCCAGTTTTTTTTGGAAAATAGTATTAGTGAAAATAACCCTTGATGCACTTTTTAACTGCTGGCCCTGTTTCCTGTTTGAACCCCCCCCCCCCCCAATCTCACAGCATGCATATTTTATATGTGTATTCAGACAGAATCTGGAGACTATGCCAAGTAAAACTAAACGGCATAAAAAAGTTAAATGACCAAGACCAATCCCAGCACAGATCAGGAGCAGGTAGTAAAAAACTGAGAACCAACGAACCAGCAAGTAGTCAGCAGCACATAGTTAGATACCACCTCTGTATTGGGAAGGACCAAAATCTGCCATAAATTAGAGATCAAGCATGCTGTTGACCATTTGTATCTCTGGAAGACCACAGTGGCAAGTATAAAGCTGAAAGTAGAATCTAAAAACGTAATAAGTCTCTAAATGGGCAGGCATTTAATTGCAAGAATTACAAACTGTTTTTCCTGCATAAAAGTACTCTTACCTGCCTTTATGTCAAGGTACACTGAGTTGTGTATGTGAGGGAGTTCATTCATCTTAGTATGACAAATCAAGAAATCTGAAGATCCCAGAAAAGCAGAAAGATGTCAAGAGCTCACGGATTCTACACTTCTTAATTCCATTGTACCTTACATGTTCCAGGGCTGGCGTGCTACTAGGCAAGTTTCATACGATTTGAATTTACTGCACTAGGTGTACTTCCTATAGTTAGGCCCATTCACACTTGGTTGGTACAATGTTAAAAAATGGCAAAGCTATGTTTGATAAGGCACATCCTGAGAATTACAATGTAATCTGAAGATTATCTAACACATTAATATTTAGACAGCTTTCTTAGAATAAACCCTACTATTATTGAATTCCTTATAATGAATTTTGTCTGGAGTCAACCAAAAAAAAGCCATGTGTTACATGACTATATTAAACAGGTCTTGTGTGCGATATCCCTTCCATTTTTGCCATAGCTATAGTGGTTCTAGTAAATTACATACCGGTAACATTTTACTTAATAGTGAGAAGTTAAGCCATACATACTTAGAACACCCACTTTCTGTTAGTCACAGTGTACTATATTGTATGTGACTTCCATATATTACAATGCCCCCAGTACATGGATTTTTGCATTGTAATAGTTCTAATTTCTTGTTATCAATATTCTGAAATGTTAATATGTATCATTAAGCGTTGTGATAAACAGATTGGCAGAAAAAGTAATTTTCCTTTTCAGGTTTTAGTCTGTAACCATTTTTCTGGATTCATTGTGTGGATTTTAGGCTAAGTTTGTTAAACAATGTTGCCTGCTGCAAACTGTTTCTTTCCTAACTTTTAGAAGAAAAGTTCAATGTTGAAATCCTACTTTCACCCAATTGATGGTGTCATTCTGTGGTTGATATATAGAGATACAAGGGAGTGATGTCTTGGGGTACAGCTTTGCAGGAGGTGACAGAAATACAAACATTACCCATCTTGACCCTCTACTCAAACCAGTCTACATCTACAATCCCAGATCTTTTTCTATGGGACCAAAACATTCAAGAATAACCTGGCTCATACCAAAATACCATAGACAAGGTAGCTCTTCCACAAGTCTACAGTCTACAAGTCTACAGAATATTTTAAACACGCTGTCCCAAGATTTCATGGTGGTTCAGCTGTACAACTCACAAAATGAAAGCAAAAAATATTAGTCCAGTTGCAACCCAGCAACCTGCCCTGGTATACAGCATCTCACTTGCTCCTCCTCATGGAGACAACAGAATAATGCCAACTACCCCAGGGATTCAGCTTATTCTACTAGCTTCACATCTACAGATCCACGGGTATACCTCACATTCAGGTTGACTTGACATATCCAGCATTATATTGATACAGTGTTAAAAAAAATTATCATGGACGGCAATTAACCCCTTTTTTGTGGTATTGTAAGATATTTATATTTTTGTGTGTACAATCTGCTTGTGCCTTTGGGTACATAATAGACGTCAAATAACCCTTATGGTATATCATTTGCTAAATTATATTATGTTCTCAATGAAGGGAACCCTAGCCTTACCATTTAACTTTTTTTTTGTGTGTGTGTGTGATTTATAGTCTATACGTTAGCATTATTTTTTTTATTTTTGAATCTATTTTCTATACACTTTTTCTTTCGTGTTGCCTTTTAACTCTAGCTTTATACCTCTTCACACTGTTCATTCTACCTCATCACTAACAAAGATGGAGCCCCCCTCACTAGTCCCACTTCTTCTTAGAGCAATGGTCGCCAACCTTTTCGGGGTCGCCAACCTTTTCCCTGCATTGGCGGGGAGCTTCCCTCATACTGATGTCATAATGCAAGAACCTGCCCACTCTCTCATCCTGCCCACTGCCCTGAGCCTACAATCTGTACAGGAGACATGGTCTGGGAGGACGCACTGTCTGGAGCCGCAGACCACCACAATTTTCCCTGGTGGTGACCACTGTCTTGGAGCCAAGAGTCTACCTATTTACATGCCTCTCTCCCTTCTCCATCCCTACATTTGTGCTATTTAGAAAAAAAACGCCAACATCTTGTCAGATGTCTCAAGATGACAAGACCATTCCAGGTCATAACATAACTAATCACTGGTCATTTCTGAGCACCACTGTCCACCTTCCCAAGCCTAGCTTCTTCCTGATTCTACTTTTGACACGCTCATTATTGCAGTTTCCATTATCATCCCTACATAAAGATTTTTATACCACTCATTAGTTCCCCATTTAGCCCTGAATTTAACATTATGCAATTGGCACATCAGTACCTCTAAAACCTTATCAATTTACCAACCATTTCTAAAAAGGCCCATGAAAGTATTCAATGGCATTTGTTGGTCGAATAGCTCAGTGTTCGATTCGGTGGCTATTCGATAGAATGGCCCGATATTTTTCAGGTGATTGAACGCCGAATTCGAACACCATTAAAGTCTATTGGGGAGAAAACTCAGGTTATTTTCGTTACTATGTAGAACTGCAAGAACAATCAGGGGAGCGGAGCTGACAGCTCCGCTCCCCTGATTGCTCTTGCAGCCCTAGCATAACTGATAGATTCTCTATCCAAGAACACAAGAGTCCCACAGCTGTGTTCATAAATGAATGGAGCTGTGGGAATCATCCTGTGACATCTGATGAATGGGGAGACTTGTCCTCATTTAACCTCTAGTGCCCGGGGATCCCACACTGACAGGAGGATTCCCACGGCTGTGCTCATGAATGAATGCATAATACAGGATTACCTGTAAAAAATTCAATAAATTACTTTAACATTAAACCCTTTTTTTTTTTTCTTTACACACGAATTTGCGAAGCCGAATTCTGTGTTTTTCGGGTCAGGTGTATCCAAATTCAAACAGCCCTATTCGGGTTGAATATTAGGACACCCCGAATTTGAACACCAACACTACTTATACATTGTTTAATAAATTTAACATATAAACATATTTTACCATGATAAAAAAAACCTTTTTGCAGTTTTGTACTAGGCATTTCTTTTATGGTTTCTAAAAAAAAGTGCTATGGAAAACTAATACATAGATGTGAAATATGAACATCTTGTTCTGAGTCAATTACTTAGAAAGCACAGGAGCATTGCAAAAAGTATTGGATCAGTGTAAAAGGGAGCCACTAAACTGAGTAAATTAGTAAGTGTAAAGAACATTTATTATTAATATGATTAGTTTTTATTAATAATAACTTTTATTTAAAAAGTGGCAACATATTGTGCAGTGTTGAACAGTGGGTGGCAAATGCAGATAACAACATGCATACTTCACAAGTACACAGTGACACAGTGGCTAATAACCAGTTGTGAATTACTTGAAAACAATGTCTGGGTGGATGCAAGACAAAGCTAGATTCTGATTCAACTTCCAGCTCTCCTAGTACTAAGAGGAACACAGAACATGCATATACCCCTAATGCCTAATGTTCCAACCACCTTCTCTAATGTAGCTTGTGCTTTACCAATGCTGGGAAAAGCTACACATTTCCTTAACCACTATCTTTTCTAGCTACACATACACCCTTTCATTTCACCTTTCAACCATTGGGAGCGAAGCTGGAAAGCTCTGTGTATGCTCCGAGTCCTAACTCTCATCAAGCTCTCTTAAAAAATTAATGTTCCTATTAATGGAAGTAATGGGTATTTCTCTCTGTTACCAGTAATCAGTGTTGGGAGTGTGTGCAGCAGAGGAGGGTGACGGTTAAGGGAACATTAAGTAAGCACAGGCAAAGTTAGGTTCACTTTAAAGCTCTACAATATACATGATAAAGGGCAGGGTTTTACTGTGGTGGAGAAGGCCCTCATGGCTGTACCATATTTGAAAAAGGTTATAAAACATGATTGGATTTGGAAATTTCCAGGAACAGAATGCCCAATGGACAAATTCTGAAAAACAGGAACAGCTGGAAACTATGACTAAGACATGCAGAAGGGTGACACAAACTGAGCAATTATTATGCTCAATCTTGCTCACTTTTAGAAGCCTGTTATGCCATTCATGTATCAGCCTATAACCAACTGACTTCAAAGCAGCTCATCCATAGTATAGTCATTATACTGCAGTACCATATATATCAGTTTACGTTCACACAAATTGGAGACCAAACATCATAACTCCTAGTCAGTGCAAAAATAAAATGGCTATGGAGGAAGCCAACTTCACAAGGGACAGAAAAGTCCAGTATGTGGACTTTTTAATGCTGTTAGGAGCCATATATATTCTGCTATGTAGAATCGAGAAAACACTACTACTTTTGTAGTGATGTTTTCCATCATTATGGTGCTACTTGTTATAAAGTATAAAAAGCCTTGTTAGGATACAAAAAAATGATAAATTAGTCCATCAATACCTATAGTCAACTAAAGGCAAATTCCTAAAACAGATTAGATTAGTGTAAAGTTTAAGTACTACGTTTGGAAATGAGCCTTTGAAAACGCATTGTGTAGCTGTGCTTGCTTGTAGTTGGTTACCTATCCACACGGCCAGACACAGATGGACTCTGGACTTTCCTATAACCTCTTTCTGCTATATCAAGTGACTGTCAAGTGTATCTTCAACAACACTCACTCCAACACAAGTTCTTTACTACCGTCTATGGAGACAAGGATTCATGACACACATATATAGATGTTACTGAGTCTTGAAAAAAGTAAACACAATGCCCCTGATTCATCAATGAAATCCGCGCTCGCTGGAAGCGCGAACGTACGCGCAGCCATCGATCGCGGATTACCGCGGTCCGGACTCGAGTATGCGCGTACACTCGCCTCACTACCAGCCGGATTCCAGCCTTCACAATTTCAGTTGCTGAATAGCGCGACCGCGTACGATCCCGGATCGCTAATACGAATGCGCGAGCGATAATCCGATTTTGCTTGATGAATCAGGGGCAGTAAATCAAATTGAAATTACTACATCATTACCTTTATTGATTTCCTGTGACTAGCACCTCATTCTCTTTTGATAATCTCTCAGCATTCTCTGGTGGAAGACAGAAGAAAACTATTTGTTCTACTCACATGGTGGACTTTATTGTCTCTTGTATCCAAAGAATAGTTGCTTTTCATCTTGATCTCTTTCTTCTCACTCTTGATCTTACTTCACCACTTTCTAACTGAATGTTTCCCAAGCAGGGTTCTGTGAAACCCTAGGGTACACTAACCGGGGACTTTTCTCATAATTGGAACAAACTATCCTTCAATCACAAAACAGGAGATAAACTAAACTCTATGGGCCTGATTTAATTAAAGCTCTCCAAAGCTGGGGAGGATACACTTTCATCAGAGAAGCTGGGTGATCCAGCAAACCTGGATGAAAATGTATCCTCTCCCATCTTGTAGAGCTATAATAAATCAGGCCCAATGAAGGAGGAAAGGGAACACCTATGCAGTATGTGTGCACCTGTGCTATTCTCTGTACAGTTAGGTCCATAAATATTTATAGTTTTGGTTCAGTACATTACTACAATTATTATTAAATGACTGCAGACTTTCAGCTTTAATTCAGTGGGTTGAAAAAAAAGATTGTATAAAAATGTGAGGAACTAAAGACTTTTTTTACACAATAAGTTCATTTCAGGGGCTCAAAAGTAATTGGACAAATTAAAAAGCTGAAAATAAAATGTTCATTTCTAATACTTGGTTGAAAACCCTTTGCTGGCAATGACAGCCTGTAGTCTTGAACTCATGGACATCACCAGATGCTGGGTTTCCTCCTTTTATATGCTCTGCCAGGCCTGTACTGCAGCGGCTTTCACTTGCTGTTTGTTTGTGGGCCTTTCTGTCCGAAGTTTAGTCTTCAACAAGTGAAATGCATGCTCATTTGGGTTTAGATCAGGTGACTGACTTGGAAATTCAAGAATATTCCACTTCTTTGCTTTAATAAACTCCTGGGTTGCTTTGGCTGTATGTTTTGGGTCATTGTCCATCTGTATTATGAAACACCTCCCAATCAATGTGACTGCATTTAGCTGGATTTGAGCAGTATATCTCTGAACACATCAGAATTCATTGGGCTGCTTCTGTCCTGTGTCACATCATGGATAAACACTAGTGTCCCAGTGCCATGGCAGCCATGCACGCCCAAGCCATCACACTGCCTCCGCCATGTTTTACAGATGATGGGGTATGCTTTGGATCATGAGCTGTTCCATGCCTTCCCCATACTTTTTTCTTGCCATCATTCTGGTAAACGTTGATCTTGGTTTCATCTGTCCAAAGAATGTTTTTCCAGAATGGTGCTGGCTTTTTTAGATGTTGTTTAGCAAAGTCCAATCTAGCCTTTCTATTCTTGAGGCTTATGAGTGGCTTGCACCTTTCAGTGTACCCTCTGTATTTACTTTCATGTAGTCTTCTCTTTATGGTAGACTTGGATATCGATACGTCTACTTCCTGGAGAGTGTTGTTCACTTGGTTGGCTGTTGTGAAGGGGTTTCTCTTCACCATGGAATTGATTCTATGATCATCCACCACTGTTGTCTTTCGTGGATGTCCAGGTCTATTGACGTTGCTGAGTTCACCAGTGCTTTGTTTCTTATGATGTACTAAACTGTAGATTTTGCCACTCCTAATATTGTAGCAATTTCTGGGATGGGTTTTTTCTGTTTTTGCATGCTGCTGTTTTGCTCCTGTTCACCTGCATGGAGAGCTCCTATGACCGCATGTTGTCTGTTTACAGCAAAATCTTCCACATACAAGAACGCACCCTCAAATCAACTCCAGGCCTTTTATCTGCTTAATTGATAATGACATAACAAAGGAATTGCCCACACCAGCCCATGAAATAGCCTTTGAGTCAATTGTCAAATTACTTTTGAGCCCCTGAAATGAAGTGATTGTGTAAAAAAAAAAAAAAGCTTTAGTTCCTCACATTTTAATGCAATCTTTTTGTTCAACCCACTGAATTAAAGCTGAAAGTCTGCAGTTCAACTGCACCTGAGTTGTTTCCTTTAAAATTATTTGTGGTAATATAAAGAACCAAAATTAGAAAAAAAGTGTCCAAATGATTATGGACTTAACTGTATGTACAGTACATTTTGCCTGTTAATGCTGACAATGGTATTTCATCCACAAATCTTCTTACCTATGTAAGTCACTCACCAAAACTCTACATAAATTGATATATGCAGTAGAAGGCTTGGGTGTCACATTAAAAAACAAAATTAAATATGTACCAAAAACTTTAAATAAACCAGTGTACAAATCGTATTAAAATAAATGCAACTTTAGCTAAAATAACATACTTTATCAGAACCTATATATGACTGTCAGTATTTTAAATAGGTAAAACCCTAAAAGGTCTAATACATTTTCCAGAATCTAAACATGCTCAGATGTTGCTAATGCAGAAATGTCTAATTTGAAAGGCTTTAGATTACTTAATCCTATTTATTGTTTGCCAGGACTCTCTGATCTGAACCAGACAGAGCAAAAAGAACACGCCAAAGTGCTCTTGGATGAATGAGCCAAAGTGTGATAAAATAAGCTATCATCAATGTGCCAGAGTGCTCTTAAAATGGAGAGCCAGATTGTAAGTTTTATCACAAAAAAAGGTTGCAATCAGAAACGTAGACAAAATGAGTTTTCTTTAATTCAAAAAGTGTAAATCTGCTAACAAATGTTGCATAAGAGTTTACAAGAAACCTGATTGTGTCAAAAAGTATTAAAAAAAAAACAACCTGATGTATTTGAATGCTCTGTTTGCCTTGTAATGACTGTAATACATTCACATGCCTGAAAAGGCCTACATTATTGCATAGGGAGTGAAACACATTCAGAGCCATTGCTTTATTTTTTTTTTTTTATTTTTTTTTTTAAGGTCACCATTTATTTGACTGAAATAGAACAATTTATCCTACATAAACGCTTTACACTATCTCACCAAAATTTTTGCAGAGAGTATGGTATGGTATTAGGCATGTTGGTAGTTATTTATTTTATCAACCCCAAAAAACATGACCTTGTTTTAGGTACAAATGTGGTGGTTTTGAACCCCAGGTCTAGTAAAATGAAATCAAAGTCTGCAGGCATATTCAAATGGGGTGTTTTTTCTGCAGCTGGCAGCTGGCTCTGTAACACCTAAGCTCTGTGCTTCATGGCACATGTACGGATAAAACAAAAAGCCACCAAGAGCCAGGGCTTTTATTTATGCCAAAGAGACTTTGCATGTCACTTTTGCCAAAAAACTCTTGGTGACTTTTCTTATTCAGTTTAACCCCCCTAGTGGTAATCCCGAATGTGACTGGGGGTGGAAAAAACTTGCAAAAAGCGGTACCTGCTTTTTTTTATGCAAACATTTATGCTGCTCTGTGTTTTCTAACATATTACTTGCAACCTTCACACTCTAAAATACCTTTTTATTTTGTTTTTTGCAGGTACGCTGGACAACAACAAGGTGCTTCACACCTGAGGTTTGCAAGAAGCGGAAAGTGGGAACCTGTGGCCAAGGATGAAATTTGGCTGTTTTTGGGCTTGGTGATCCTGCAGGGAGTTGTGGGCAAACCCATGCAGAAGTGGTACTGGTCCAAGAACAAAATCATTGCCGCTCCATTCTTTGGCTCAGTCATGCCAGAATACTGCTTTTCCCTCATCATGATGTACCTGCACTTCGCAAACAATGAAGAATTTGAGACTATCCATCCTGCAAGTGTCCCAGATGATTCTACAAAATTTCCAGCAAACCTATGTGCCAGAAAGAGATGTCAGCACTGACGAAAGTCTAATGGTTTACAAGGGGAGGCTCAGCTGGGTGTAGTACATTGCGTCAAAGAGGGCACGATTTGGCGTGAAGACCTATATGCTGTGCGAATGCTCATCTGGCTACATCTGGAATACGGTACTGTACACTGGAAAAGGGACACAGTTCAACCCCAGATACAGCCATTATGGATTGGCAACATCTTCAGTACTATCCCTCCTTGAGCCATTGCTAGGTCAGGGCTATTGTGTCACAACTGACAATTTCTACATCTCTTCTGAGCTTCATGAGTTCCTTCTGCAACACAGAACAGATGCCAAAAAGGGAAGGTTGCAAAAAGGGACGCTGAAGACAGGAGAAATTGTTGCCTGGCAGAAAGGAAAGATGATGGGGCTGAGATGGCGTGACAAGAAAGATGTGTGCCTGATGAGTACTGTCCATGACGCCTCCACCAATATGGTACACACAAAACGTGGGAAAGAAGTAATGAAGCCACAGGTGGTGATTGACTACAACAACACCATGGGAGGTGTCGACAGAGCTGACCAAGCCATGACATTCTACCCAGCGATGAGCAAAGGAAGTACTACAAAAAAATCTTCAGGCATCTAGTTGAGCAGTGCCTTTGGAATGCCTACATTCTGTACAAAAAAATAGAGGCATGTGAATCATTCAGACTTCATTTTGCAAGTTTCCGAATTCATAGCCAAAAACCACCAAATACCATCAGTGGTTATGAATAGACCTGGACGTCGTGCTTCCACCATTGTCAACCCAGAACTCCTGACCGGTCGGCACTTCGTTGAATACATCCCACCAACCCAGAAAAATGCGGCACCTACAAGGATGTGCGTGGTTTGCTGCTCAAAGACTGATGACAGAGGAAGGAAGAAATGCAAAGAAACCAGGTTCTACTGTCCTGACTGTGATATTGGACTTTGTGCAGCACCCTGCTTCAAAATCTACCACACCCGGGATGTTTACTAAAAATGTAAATTTTTTTTTCTAAAATCTGCATTTAATTTATCTTATTATTTATCAATATTATTGCACCCTTGTTTGGATAATTTCAGTAAGAAAATTTTGATAAAATATTTTTTTTTGATAAATTACATTGTTGTGGTCTTTTATTTCATTGTTTTTTATAATTTTAATGTATAATTATGTATTATATTATAATTTATGATTTTAATAAAAAATATAATTATTATACCCGGGAGTTAATCGAAGAATTACAGGCCCACAATATAAACAAAAATTTCTATGCAAAAAAAAAAATAGGATCACTTTTTGCATCAAAAAACTGACAGAATTAGAAGGCTAGGGGGTTAAGTCTGTTTTAAAAAACAGTGCTTATGTTAAGAGAAACTCCTCCCTATTTGAATGTGATTGCAGACCTGTACCCTAAACATTTGCCTTTTTTTTTATTATTTTATTTGGAGTTTTAAAACCAGAACATTTAAATGTGGCTACAAACCTTGAATTTGAATATTATTATTAATATTAATAATAATAATAATAAACAGTGTTTATGAAGTGCCAACATTGTGCTAGAAACCTTGTGTTTCCAGCAGGTTAATGCTTCTAAAGGTTATTACCATCCAGCCAATATACCAACTTTTTTTTGGGATACAAACCTGAAATTATATTGCCTATGTCATTTATTTTAAGTTTACCAATAAATCTCTGAACAACCCCTTAGCTCCAAAAGGGAAGGGCAGTCTTTGTCTCGAGGTGTACTCCAGTGGGGGTGCTCCTCTCCTGAGTGCCAGGTGTTTTCTCCAATTTCATTCTTTTAAAGTTTTCTAATATGTCTTTGCTAAAAAATACAGACTGCAAAAAATATTAGTTTCAATTATTTAAAGTCCATTGACAATCTGTTAAATTTAATATTCAAATATTTGTAAAATTTAAAAAGAAAAACAGATACTGGTCTTTTTTTCAGAGTAATCTCCCCATTTGAATAGGACCCATTAAAGAAAAAAACATTTTTTTTTTAATTTCCTTGTGTTTTGCCAATTCATGACAAATTACTGTGAATAAGCTCTATATTATTTATATGTGACATCCTGGCAACTAGATAATGAATCTCCCTGAATCCTATGGTCCATTTTTTCTATGAATCTCTTTGAAAAGCTGTACATCCCTACACCAAGTACGGGTTGACATTCAAAAGTCCGGCAACCTCTGGACCTGAGGTGCGCCAGATTTGAGAAAATTATGGATTTTTTTTTTTACTTACCTCCACACACGAGCCAGCCTTCCTCTCGCACCGGGGGCATCTGGCACATTATTTCCACAGAACAGCGCCATGAAAACATTAGTGGACAAACAGTGTACAACAGTCTCTGTATTAAAATTTTGAAGACAATGAAGGATCCGGATTATCGATGGCCAGATTTTTGATTGTCAACCTGTTCATGGAACTCTTCATTTTCTACCATGCTTAATTTATATGTAAACCCAATCAATATTTTGTCTTTGACTGGTTGAACCTGCTGTGTAGCTCCTTCAATTATCACCTCCTAGATGATGACAATGCTTTTTCCTTGTTTTCCAACTGTGTCTGCTGGTCAAAGGTATTTTCATGGAAACTACAAATGGACAATTTCAAATGAATGGAAGCGGTTGGGACTTTTTTTTTCTTTTTTACATGCGGCTGTGACATGTCAGTTTTGTCTGCAGCAGTTCTGGTCCAAAGATCTGCAATGCAATCACGTGCAAATTATGTTGCCCCCAGGGTAGTTTGCCTCCCGGCCATGCAGCAGCAAACTTGGTTTGACATGGAAAGCCTGAAATTAGACCTAATGTCATGTTGTTAGAGTTTATATCTATACTAAGGTCCTTTTACAACACAAGCACTGGGCTGCAATGCAGCCTGATGAACGAACACATAAATATATGATTGGGGTGCACTGGGTGAGGTATGCCACTGCAATGAATGGGCTATGAGGAAAATTAATAAAGTTGACCTTTCATTCTGTTGGAAAATCTGTTTCCCTGCCAGCCCCCTATTGCCTTTAAAAACCAACAGTTGTGGAAAATTAAGAAAAAAAAAATTCAGCAGGCTCCTGGGAAGGTGAGGTCACTTCTGAGACTAGGGCAAGGAAACAGACCTTCCTACAAAAAAATCCAGTTATAACAATACATTTGAATGATTTTGAATGAAACCCACTTTATGTTTAACTTACTTTTTCATTTTAGCAAAGATTGGTAAACCTGCCAGCCAGTCCTTTTTTAGAAAAATTTTCCTTTATTTCGTAAAGACATAACAAGAAGTCAAAGGAAATCTCTCTTGTGGTGGAACAGTTGCATTAGGATAGTGTTCTTTTTCCTGTTCCGGTGACAAATAATGTCTTTCAATTTGATTGCCACTGACAATTTCCATTAGGGCAAACCGAAAGGGTTCATCTTCAACACAGGTACACAGACAGGAATAACAACCAGGCAGGGATTCTAAGCACTTAGCCTTCCATTCAAAACTAAAAAGCGTATCAATTCATGTTAGAGATGACCATAGCCGAAAGAAATTATGCACAGGGCCTACATGACAGGGGTGGGAGGCCTAGCCCAGGGGTGTTAAGGGTTAGTAAAATGTAGTAAGGCTAAAGGGGGCTGTGCTAGTGTGGAGCATGGGGTAGGAGGAGATTAGGAATAGGATGAGGTAAAAGGGGCTGGACGGAAGTGAGAGGCCCTCTTTTGGAAGAAAAAGGTTCCCACCCACCCCTTATACCCCAAGTTATAATTATAATTTGAAAGTGTGGTTAATTAAAGTAGTTGGGGTCTTGGAAGGCAAGGATCCAGTGCATTGGTAAAGTGGTGGAATTTGGCAGCGGGGGAACCTCTTTAGTGGGGTCTCCCCCCTTTATGGTGAACGGATGATTATGGCTCTTGAGGTGGTGCTGGGTGGCTAGGGACCAAGGTGGAGATGTTGGAAGGGTTAAAGTCCTGTTGGGTGCAAATTTTGCTTTCTGAGACCTGCAGCCTGGTTGTTTGGGTGTATAACTGGGAGTATGGAGTTTGATAACATTATGGATATTGTTATGGTTATGTATTAATAACATTAATAAAAGGGAGGAATTAGGTTGTTGGTTAAATAGGTTATATTCAATGTAATATGTTTGCGTTATATAATCCCAGTTAAGTAATAATAATAATTATTAATGGAGTGTTATGTTAATGTATGCTTGCATATCAAAAGTGTAAAATGTATTTATTTATTTTTGTATATTTGTTAATTACTTGAATGGGTAATTTATTTAATGGTGTTTAAATAAACAGCTGCTTGCCAGCCAATTTAAATCCAGGATTGGCGTCTAGGTATTTAATGGTGGGGGAGTGGTTGGTAAGCAGGTGAGGGGTCGGGGGGAGGTGGAGGTTCTGATGGTGGTGGTGGTGAAGAATGGGCTAGAAGTCCGAGCTTCTCTCGTCAAGAATTTTAAAGGCAGAAGACTCCTACATCTTTTTACACACTTTTAATAAAGAATGAGAGGGGAAAGGAAACTGGGAAGAGTTTTAAACGCTTCCTTTGCTTTGAGTGAAGGGGACTAATGGGTCATTGTTAGGACTATGAAATACCAATACAAAGAAAATGACGTGGCACATATAGTGCTTCATGGTGAATGGTAGGAGGGACAGAAAGCCACATAGTTAGGTATACACAAAAATGTATTTTAAAATTGTAAAGTATGTCCAGTCAAACATTTTTTCTTAGTTTGGGGGGTTTGTTTAAGACATTTGTGTGCAGAATAAATGTAATCTCTTCCTAAAATGTTTACAGACAGAATATTTTACTTTTAATGTCTATATGATAATTATGCTGGGTCGCAAGTATACATGCACTTTGGTAACTTTGCCTTAACAGCTTAGAAAATTCCAGAATATTATGTCAAGACATTAGACCAGGCTTTCTGGACCTTTTAAACAAGTTCCCCTTTCAATTAATGTTGAGGTCTTTATGGAACCCCTGCTATGATTATTTATCTAACGCTCACAGTACATTATTTTGATGCTCAATAGAAAGAATGCCTCTTACCTTGCTGGCCATTGGGAAGAATGTCACCCTTACAGATAACAAAAAAGTGAAACACTGCATTAAACATTTAGATAATTTGTTTCTGATAGCCAAGTAGCCCAATTGAAGTTAACATGTGGATGTATAGTAAGACAAACAAGCCATATTGCCTCTTTGCTTGGCAGAATGGAAAAAGTAAGAAGTTAGCCAAGATCAAGAAAAAATTTGTGCACCTCCCCAAATTTGGTTTATCCAAGGGAACTTTTGTGAAATGCCTGAAGGTTTCACTTTCATCTGTACAAACAATAATAGGAAAGCAAGCGTAAGTCCTATGAAACCACAAAGCCATCACACCTCAGGATAGGACAAATTGTGTCTCCAAACAAACAACATACTTAGGCACAAAAATGGCAAATAAAACAACAGTAAAGGACCTTGTGAAGATACTGGAGGAAATGGGTATGCTGGTATCCTCTGTATATTAACAGTAAAACAAGTCCTATATCAAAATGACCTGAAACACATGTCCAGCATGGTAGTCACCACAAGAAAAAGCCTAACTGTAGTTTCTAATGGCACATGGGAACAAAGATCTTACTTTCTGAAGAATTGTCCTTTCGTCTGATAAATCCAAGATCAAACATCATAATGTCTTTCATAATGTTTGGAGGAAAAAGGGTGAGGCAAGCCAAAGAACACCATTCCAGCCATCATGTATTGGTGTGGAAGAATCATATTGTGGGAGTGCTTTGCTGCAGGAAAGACTGGTGCACTTCACAAAACAGGTTGATTCATGAAGACAAATATTTTATAGATATTCAATACAATACAATTCAAGAGCACAGAAAGAAAGTTGAAGCTCCGAAAAGTATCAAAAGCGTTTTAAGAGGAAAGCTATCAAATATTAAAAAAGCGTAAACTTATCACCACCGGAATTGTGGTATAGTTAACAAACTGTGAAATAATCTGTCTGTGAACAATGTTGGAAGACTTAACCCTAAGAAAAAAATGTAAATTTCAGTGGTAGAAGTCAGGAGTAGGTTTTGCACATGGTGTTACAAAAACCATAAATATT
>NC_092862.1:31425224-31588525 GCF_032062135.1 Pyxicephalus adspersus
TTTGGTTTTGGATACAGAGAGGAACTGTAAAAAACTCTGAGGTTTGTGTGCTTTCTGGGGAGTTAAACTAATATATTCCATGTTGACTACCTAGATTTTACCAATGCCACATCAAAGTTTACCATGCACAAAAATGAATGGAACAAAAATGGAACTTTTAAGGCCTTAACATCAAAAATACATTTCAAACGATATTTTGAAAAGATTTAAAAAGAGATAATTTATTATTGACATCAATAAACAGTATACTAAAAAGCTTATCCTATTTAAAATCAATCACAATTGAGTGAAGCTCAATTGATGTTCAGTGCATTTCATAGACTACGTTCACTTCATCAGGAACCAATATAATTCACCAGTACTTCCACCTCGTAGATTCCCATGCTGTATTTCCTAATATTGAAGTGGCCCGGGATAAACTACCGTATTTTTCGCCGTATAAGACGCTCCGGAATATAAGACGCACCCAATTTTAAAGGAGGAAAATCTAGAAAAAAAAGATTCTGAAACAAATACTGTAGTAAAATATTTTATATCAACTGTATAAAGTTAACAGCACATTTGTATGCACATGTGTATGCACATTTTACATTTCATTTACCCTGTAGTTGGTCCGCCTGAACAGTTTCTCACACACACCATACACGCTGCCTGTGATCTATCCAGAAGCAACAGTATGACGTAGGGAGGGCGGTGTCTTCTCCCCGGGATTCGAGGGGCGGAGCTTTGGCGGATCAATTCTTCTGCCCATCAATCACGGGCATCCAATCAAGTAGGAGCGGGGCGGAGCAGAACACAGACAGCACACAGTAAACATTGACCGGAGGAGGCGGAACGTATGGAGCAGGAGGGGCAGACGTGCAGACATTTCAGGGCAGCATAGATTGATACAGTGCCCGGGAGATATGCACAGAAGCGGCGAAATTGTGCCCACACTGCCCAGCAAGGAGTGAGACTGCCCGGGGAGACATAAGGAGGCACAGCCCACACTGATGGAGGGAAAGGTACCGGTAAGCTCAGCAGAGCGTTGACATGGTGCCCAGGCAGCACGTGGTTAGACTGTCGGGAGGGGGGACAAGGCGCGCTATAGGAGGAAGAGGGAAGCCCGAACACACACAGCCTGGCCGTGCAGGGAGGGTCAGAGAAGTCTCCACAGCCCGCAGTACATGCCACAAATCCAACCTGCAGCACACACAGCATAAAGAGAAAACTGCGAGCAAGCACCACACAAAGTTAGGGGCAGTTTTAATGCAGGCAAAATGTGTATTTGTCGTATTAGACGCACCAACTCCCCCCCCCCCAGTTATTGCGTCTTATACGGCGAAAAATACGGTAAAATGAATGTTTTAGAGAATACAACTTATCTGCCTCCCGCTATCTGTGTACTAATGCACGCCATTGGGAGAAGGAATAGAAGGGAGATTCACCCCCTTGACTAGACAGTAAGTTTGATTTCCTATCTCCCACATCTTGATGGAGTCACATAGAGATTATTATTAGCAGCAGTTTTTTTAGTGGAAGAAAAATTGCAGTCTGAATTTTCTTCTTCTCTTGTGTTGTGTGTGGTGACTTTATGTGGGATGTAAATTGTATTTTCTAAATGAAGGAAAAATGGTGATAGAAAAGACTGATTCAGAACTTTCTGAATTCCCTTGTATTGCGTTGGTCATAAAAAAATTGCCTAAAAAAATAACCCCACCTCTAAAAAGCAGAAACCTGCAAAATGTTTGATTAGAAGTCTCGGTAATGGAGATAGACATAAAATTTAGAATGTGCTTTGTTTTATTCTATTATGAACATGGTCTCTGAGTTCTATTGCAGCGTAGTCTGTGGAGAGTTCTAGTACAAATAGAGAGCCCCAAAATCAAATTCTGCCATATTAATGCAGACCTCTTTATTGGATATATAATATACACAGGATTTCTATAATTTTGTAAAATAGGGAAAACAGGACACCCACAGGACGTAGCGTATACTTAGCTGTTAAATTGAGCAATACTTCCTTTTACTGTAAAACAGTCCCAGAAAACTGTCCTCGTGTGTCTTGTAATTTGAAGCAGTAAGAGTCTGGATATGAAAATTACTATCCTTTAACATCTATTGGGATAAGAATAAGGATCATGAGACATCCTATGATGATTTTAAATACAATATATTTGGTAATTGCATCCCTAAAAGTTGTCCAAGCTCTTAAAGTGTACCTGTCATGTATCAGTGATCTCCCCCCTTTATCCAACATATCTTTTAGTGGAAATTGCAGCTGTTGCTCCTTCACTGCTAGAACTTCAGTTAATAAGACTTGAACAAGAAAGCTGTTAAAACCAAGATGCATGTGATTATTCAGGGCAAAGCATGAATCCATGGTTCATGATGGCAGCTTTGTGAAGACAAACAAAAAGGTGTCTAGGAACTTAACAGCTGTAACACAAAACATATTCAGTGGTAGTTTTGTCTGCTCACAGATTTAAGGCACTTGAGATAGCATATACAGCCTTGCCAATTAAAAATATATGATCATTTCCACAATAACCTGTAATGCCTGAAAATTTGTCTCCCTTGGTATACAGAGAGATATGAGGAGTAACTGGAAACCCAGCATGAAAAGGTAACCTAGCTTCCTAATTGTGGCTGAAGTTTCTATAGCTGGTTTGTGTGTTAATTACAGCAAAAAATCAATCCTTTGAGTTTACACACATAACTGATAATTAGTATTTTAAGCTGCAACAACCTTATGTCTGTTGGTTAACAGACAACCATCTTCTCCTGTAATGATTTCCTGCCTCTTTCACAGTTCCACCTTCCAAAATACAGCATATTCAGTGTAATGCTTAAAGTGCCAAATTAAACACTTGCTGTGTCAAGGTAAATTTAGACAGTCAAATGTTATATATGCAGATAATGAGCTTTGATTAAAAGGGGGGGGGGGGGGACATAAGTAAATAAGAAAAACACTAGCAGTAAACGAAAACCAAGCAAAATCATTTAGTGCTTTTGTATTAGTGAGAATTTTACACAGCTAGAAAAGGCATCTTTTTACCACTGTTCAGAAATACAATGCATTAATACCAATGTATATTTTTTTTCTGAAGTGTGGGCCTAAGGGAGAAATACATTTGTGTAATCCTGTTTTATATCTCTGCCCTTGGTATTCAGTGACCCTTGATGCACCTTAAAGACAAATATGACCCTAAAGCAACACAAAACACACACACACACACACACACACAAATAATCCTAAAACCAATTAACCAAAGTTACCACTTATAATATTACAATTCTGTTTAGGGATTGTTAAGCTGCGTACACACTTCCAAAAATTATCGTTGGAAATGAACGACCGATCGGCCGAAAATTGTTCACAAAAAAGGTGATCAACGACGCCGACGAACGTGGATTGTTGTTGGAAATGAACAACCGTCATGGCAGATCTGATTGGCCGATCGTTCGCTATCGTGTTTACCGTCGTTCAGTGATCGTGAATGTTTCTGCTGTACACTTTCTCCTTTACATGTCAATCCCTGCATCGTTGAAACGATTGTATCTAGCGTGTGTACGCTATTGGTGGATAATATTTGAACGATCGTATCGTTACAGCATGAACAGAATTGTGCACAATACAATCGTTCAAAATAATCATGCATAATCGTTGATCGGTCGTAATCGTTCTTTTCTAATGATAATTATAGGAAGTGTGTATCTAGCTTAACAATTGCCATAAGTGCAGTCTAATTGGGGCCTTGGGCTCATGCCCGCATGTTTATTGATAAGTAGTGCCAGAAGCAGGTGTAAAGCCGCAACTTACTGATCTGTGGCTGTTATCTGTTAACTAGTGTCAGTACTAGGACTGGTAGCAGTATTTCACATTTCACTTGGGTATGGAATCTACATCTTATCATTTTCAATATTTAGTCCTCCTTTGCTTCCAAAGTATAATCTGTCCTAATGCAGTAGCCCATTGGGATCTGAATTTAGAATCTCAAGTGGAAAAAAGAAGAATCTCTTTAGCATCTGCCTATTAGCTCAAGTCTAGAAGAGGGGTTGTAGGGAGGGGAATGGACAGACTTACAAATCTTAAAAAAACTAGAAGACAGCTTGTTGTGTACCACTATACAGAAATAATACTGAAGACATTCCCTGTTTATCTTTGGTAACTTGAATTGATTTAACATGAGGTAGAGGCTGATGGAAGATGCTACATCAGTCAGAATGCATTCTGCTTGCAAGATTGTATATGTTCTAAGAAGGTAAATAACTGCCACTTCAAAATGTATGTGTTATTTTTGGAAAGCTGTAATGACCTCTTAATGAAACCCAGGGGCTTTGCACAACACTTTTTTTTCAACAGTCAACATACATCTGTCACAAGCTCAGGAATTTCCCTCTTAATTTATTGATGTTATGTTTACAACATGGGTTGCTGTGTCTCATACAGCATCCTTGTAGGGATCCTTTTGGGTGTTCGAGGCCATTTGATTTTGTCAGAACTTGTTTTCCTGCTGTCCCATATTGAAAACCTAGGAAGAGATCTTCTGAGATGAAGACCGTAGCAGCTGCTAAGGATGAATTGATAATAATGTGGAAACATTGTGTTTTTGTGCTATGTCTATTCAGGACAAATAAATCTCCATAGTACTGTCTAGGAAAACATGGTCTTTGCTGCTAATAGTTGCCTATTATACAATCTCTGTTGTGTGAATAGAAAATTAGGTCTGGCCACCCAACTTTTGGTTAGCTGCCCAAATATTTCTCTCTAAAACGTCTCATTATCAGATTACGCAGCAGTCTGTCTTGTTTAATGCCCATTGAAAGTCCTTTTTTAGAATATATATGTTTTTTTAGTTTGTGTGAAGATTTGACATGTAAGCTGACATTCACCTTGTACATGCAGTGTTTCCCCTTCTCTATCACCTATAATGACACGATGGAAAGAAGTGTGCACATAGTGTAGAGTTCCTCTTTCATTCACTTTACTCGTTGTAATCTCTCTTCCCCTCTTTGACATGTCGAGATTTCTGGGTCCTCTTTTCTTAAAAACTGATTTCACTTATATAGTAAAACAAACTCCAAGCTAGCAACTAACTATACAGATGAAAAAATATTAACACTAGATAACTGTGTGGCCATTATCTAATGTGTCAGCTCTACCCTCATTCTGGGACAGTAATTCCGAAAGTTCCGAAAGAGATCAGAACACAAACTGTGCAAGCTGGATGTTTTAATAACAGTTCAGCAATGTCAGCTTACGTTATGTTTCAGTATACATCCCCTTTAAATTGCATTCTGCTTTAAAAGATCTTCTTAGTCTAAGATTTTATTGGGGTCATCTTGACAGTGCTGTGTTGTGTGACCTATGGGAAGGTATTGGATTCAGAATGGAATACACTCCCAATCAAGGCTTCATAACATTACTAGAGAAGAGCTGTGAAAACTCACTAACATGTTTTTGTCATACTAATATAGAGGGCATCAAATTAAAATATCCTGCATATGACAGTATTGATGTAAATTAGGAGTATGTCATGGAACTCGGATAGATTGAGTGCTGTGAAATTAGTGGTTTGTTTGTGTGTGTATTTTTAGTTCTGGGTGAAATACCAACACACAAAATAAGTAAGCATTTCTTTTTCAGGAAATGTCATGTAAACTGTAAATGAGGCAACCCATTCAGGAACTAGCTAACCTTTCTCATTCATCCATCATGTGCTTAATAAATTGAGTAATTTTTTCAGTGTGAACCTGTCATCTGCTCACTTATTTATTTCTTTAATTTTTGCAAGTAGCATATGCAGTGAAACTTGGATGGGAATTTCTGGTTTACTGTGTTCTATAATTCACCATGTATTTTGGTAGAGAGAAGATTGACCACCATTGACTGTCCTGGTATACTATGGAGTCTGTAGTCATCCTTATTAAAAGTATGCTCCAATCCACCCATATCCTTTCTATGTTTTTCTAAGCTTGGGGCTTAATGGCTTACCTGGAGTTTTTGTTTTCATTAGGACATTATGTACTTGGCCTCTACACTTTATTAACTCTGTGTACTGGTACCCTGGTATCCTAGTAAATACCTAATCCAGTGCTTGTGCAACCCAGGGGTTCTCAACTCCTCCCCAAAAACCTGATATATAATTATGTATCTGATCATTCAGATTACTCTGATCATTCAGAATTCCGATCTTTTTTATCCTACATAATGATTCCAAGGGTGGTCCTGTATATGCATGTACATTGTTTTAAACTACCAATCAATTGTTTACTGATTGGAATATCAATTGGATCAGTTGATCAATCACAAAATGTGTTTGTGTGTACCAGGCCTTTTGCTTCCAGTTTCTTGATAAATATTTATAGGGAAATATGTTGTGGGAGGGAGGGGGGTGAAGAGATTGTACTGGATAATTATGCATTCATATTGAACGGAGCCCATTCAGATTCTAAGGAGCTGATGGGTCTTAAAGCTGAACTAAACGCAAAATCCTTTGTGTGTGAAATTCCCCCACCTACTAGATTGTAAGCTCTTCGGGGCAGGGTCCTCTCCTCCTGTATCACTGTCTGTACTAGTCTGTCATTTGCAATCCCTATTTAATGTACAGCGCTGCGTAATATGTTGGCGCTATATAAATCCTGTTTAATAATAATAATAATAAATAATAATAATAAAATAAAAAAAAAATCACACTTACCTTTAATCCCGCAGATCTTCGCTTTGGTCCCGCGTTTGTCCCAGTATCCTTCTTTAGCGCCGCCTATATCTTCACTCTTCTTACAGATTCTTCTTCCTATGTGAATCGATCTCACACTGTGCACGTGCGAGCTAGTGAGACAACGATGGGGAAAAAGATTGCCAATCTCTTGTGAGATCAGCATTTTTTTCTCCTATTAAGAAAAGGGCTTCCTCTGCGTATGCTGGAGTTCTGGCATGCGCAGAAGGTGCAGCCATGAGCTTCCCAGGATGCATACGTAGGTATCCCAGGAGACTCTGCACGCCAGTGCTGTCTGTCAGAAGGGGGAGGTACAGGTACCTTTTTTTTTTCTTTCTTTTTTTTTTTTTAAAAAAGGGTGTTGCACTTAAAAAAATAAAAATAAAATTTGTACTTTCTATAAAAGGGTTGTCAACCATTGTAAGCTCTTCAGGGCAGAGTCCTCTTCCTGTGTCACTGTCTGCATCTGTCTGTTATTTGCAACCCCTACTTAATGTACAGCGCTGTATAATATGTTGGCGCTATATAAATCCTGTTTAAGAATTCATACTTGTAGCTTTCCATCGCATCTGTTCCCTCCCAATTCCTATTCCTGTAAAGCAGTCCTGTGACTGCAGAAAAGTATGCATTTGATTTCAAGGGCGGTCTTCTTATATTGCCATCTATGAGAACACAATTTCTTTTAGCAGAATTGAATCTTTGTGGAAACCAAAAGGAACCACATCTGACGAGCACATTATCAGGACCTGTGCCGTGGATTAAAGCAGCTGAACACAGAATTGAAAGCAGCTCCTCTAGTACATGTGGGTTAGATGCTGCCCGAAAGTATTAAAGTGTTTTAGATAATCACAAAGAGGTGGGGTCACTGAACTGCTGAGGATAAATACACACATGGTTTCCAATATTCTTAGCAAATGTGAAGAGCCCAAAAAAAGTGTAAAGCTGGTTTTGTGCCAGTGCCAGACATTCTTGTACATATTAAGATAAATCGCAAAAGCTTGTTGTGGATTTAATCTAGGTTTGCCATAGTGACAGGAAAAAAATTGTTGTTCATTATATTTTTACTGGAAGATGATGTCATACACAAAAAGCGCAATGAAACAATCTAGGCCAAGTGCATTAATTGCACACCAAAAAAAAGACAAAGTTCTCTGGAGGGCCCCTTTCCTTGTTAAGCATCTCATCTCCATCTGCAGAGATAAGTGCCAGGCAGAAATCAAATATTACAAGAAAAGTGTTTACACGATAAGACAGATAGAGCCATCACTCGGAACCACTCCAGGAATGCAAAGATTTCCAGCATTTGCTTCTATTAGTCTTGGACAGTTATCTTGTGCATATATGGCTTTAAATCAAATTTTGATATTCTGCAGTAGTGTGAAGCACTCTTTGGGGATATTCTGTGTCCAGTAATTTCAATTTATACAGTTTCTTTAATTTTTATTTTTTAACCACAAAAATGGTAGAACCAAGCCTTTATTTCAGATTTTTTTTTCTGAGGCATTTTGTTCATAGCTTTTATATATGTTAATGTGCAATGGGCCTGATTTGTCAAATCTCTCCAGGTTGCATCAGGACAGAATGGGCCAGCCCTTTTCTCCTGCTGGAGGACATCATCATCTTTAAACCATTACCTCACTAGGCTTACTTGTCTTTGTTTCCCCTCACCCTGAATTTGAGTTGCCTAGGAATGTACCCTCCTCCAAACCAACATCTCTACTCCTTAGAGCATTTAGGCATTTGCATAACTCTTCCCAAAAACCAGCCCACTATTTGCATTAGAATCAATGGCTCTTGGGAGGATTCCTGAGACAGGGTGCTGTGGTGTTTTCTGGAAGCTATGTACAGCAGTGTACTGCCCCCATGATCTGCCTGTGTTGCATACATAAGTATAAAGAAAGTTATGGTTGTCTTTGGGACTAAAATAAGGTGTAATAAATAATTTGATTAAAAAAGATCTTAAGTATTGAGGGATCAGGGAAGTCAAAATATAAGAATCAAATCCAAAATTGATCAAAGTTTAGAACGTTTATCTTTATTATTAGAAATGTATATGTATAGCCACATTTTCAGTTTTTAATTAGTTAAAATGGGCTTAAAATCCATATCAGTTTACATTTGTCACTTGTTTTGTTTTTTGTTTTTTTTTGTCTGTTAGCCACAATAGGATTTCTTTTCATTTCCCGTTTGGAAGACGCAACAGTAAGTGAAAAGGTATCACTAAAAAGTTGGTGAAATTCTCTCTTAGGATGACCTTTCACCAAAGGTTCCCAACCCCCAGCCACGGCTGTCTGAGAGGTGAGCCGGAGTCCGTAGATTCAGTTGTCCGCGAGCTGCAAAAGGTTCGGGACCACTGCCATACATGAGCTCTGCTTACTTGCTGACCTGAAACCAGCAGAGTTCATAGCATTGTGCAAAGGTTGTACCACTGCTTTCTCAAATAACCGCTTAGTATCCTAAATACTGCATTTGTATCTGACTCCTGGGGTTTGTTCAGACTTAATAGATAGCTGTGTTCCCCTCAGCCCCTTTTAGCCAGGCGCACCACCTGGCACTTTTCAGTAACCACCCAGACCCACTTTTTTAGAGTGGTCACTAAAGAGTTTGGTCACAATACTAGCTAGGGTCACCACCTGCCTACAGTTTCCTCCCACCCGGCCTAAAGAATTTAGAGTTTAACATTGGATAGTATGAAAATGCAAGCTTTTCTTACCTTTACTTCTGCTGAGCCCTCCAATATTGGATTTGATTTGCTCCCTCACGATCCTGAATTCTTTCTTCATCCTGACACGGAGGAACTGCTAGGTGCCGCCATATTCTTCCTTTGTCTTCTGACTTCTGCTTATGTCACCTGATCTCACACTACACAGGCACAGGATCGGGTCATGATTCCTCCTGAGAATCTTGTGTAGAAAAACACATTTTTTTCCTTTATATTAAAAGACTTTAGGTCCCCATTGAATATGCAGTTCTCTGCAAAGGATATATGAAAAAAAAGGGGACAAAGACAATTTTTTTTTTTGTGTTTGACTTTAGGGACATCCTAAGCCCTAACTTCCCCCCTTATCATCTCCAATTAAGTATACCTTAACAGAGGGCTCATATCTTCAGGTGAGACTAATGCCATTGTCAATTTCAGAAGAAATTAAATCATTTTCAGTCTTTTACATGGTTTTTCTTAAAATATAAAGGGAAACCTGTCTTCTTTTAAGCCTACTAATATAGTTGGAAACCTACAGCAGAATAAAGCCTAAATAATGCATCTTAACAATAAAACCGACAAATAATAGATGCAGGTTTGATGTATAATCCTATCTTGGACTGGAGAGATATGTGTATGACAGGAGCAACATAAATAACACTTCTCTGTGAAGTTGTGCATGTATGACAGTAACACAATTAGGTGTTCTTATTCCCATTTTGTAGTATATTGCTGTCAGGTCTGGGTTGTCTGTGTTGGCAGGCGTAATGGTCTAAAATGGAGCAGTTTACTGTCCGTGTACTTCTAAAGCAATAGTGAAATGGTTTGGTAGACCGGAATCTTAAGAATGTAAGGATAAAAGTGCTGAAGAAACATATGCTATGCACACTGTAAAACATCCCCATATGGTTTTCGGAAATAAATTTATAGGATGTTGATTTGGTGGAGTTTGAACAGAGGCATCATGGCCTGATAAGTTGTCCGCAGCATCTTACACCGTGCTAATTTACTGCTGAGCCCTAAGCCAGATTCTTCTCTGAAGACAGCCATACTCTATCTTCTGTAGTTGGTGGGATTTGTTTTGTATGAAAAACACACCTGTTTGACAGACATCCTCCATCACCCCTGACATAAAGGGGGAGGGTTGTATCAGAGGGTAAGATCAATGTACTACATGTAGTCACTCATAAACTACAGTTCTTTAACCTTAGGCTACCTATATTACACTGCACTGCTAAATTTTCATAATCGTGCACAACATACTAAAAAAACACAAACAACATAAAGTGTATCCAACCTGAAAAACAAAAATTTGCCAAAAAGTCTGCTTGAGATAATACTGCACACAAAACAGCACTGAGTTTCTGCTAGGATCAACAAGTATTGTTTTGCTAGAACTTTACAGAAAGAAACATAACCCCTGACAAATGTAAAGCTGCGTACACACGTGCAAAACATATCGTTGGAAATGAACGACTAACGAGCGTCTGATAATCGTTAACAATAAAAAGTGCACAACGACGCCGATATACGAGAATTGTCGCTGGAAACGAACGACTGTCCCGGTGGATCTGATTGGGTGACGATTGTTCGCAATCTATTGTGTGTATGGTCATTCAATGATTGTGGATGGTTCTGCAGTACAGTATACATGTATTCATGCATAATCGTTGATCGGTCGTAATTGTTCGTTTTCTAACGATAAATATTGGAAATGTGTACCTAGCCTAACAATTGCCATAAGAGTGCAGTCTAATTGGGGCCTTGGTCTCATGCGCGCATGTTTATTGATAAGCAGTGCCAGAAACAGGTGTAAAGCCACAACTTACTGATCTGTGGCTGTTATCTGTTAACTAGTATCAGTACTAGTACTAGTAGCAGTATTTCACATTTCGCTTGGATATAGAATCTACATCTTATCATTTTCAATATTTAGTCCTCCTTTGCTTCCAAAGTATAATCTTATTGCAGTAGCCCATTGGGATCTGAATTTAGAATCTCAAGTGGGAAAAAAAATCTCTTTAGCATCTGCCTATTAGCTCAAGTCTAGAATAATGCACAATACGATGGTTCAAAATAATTGTGCATAATCCTTGATCTGTCGTTAGTCCTTCATTTGCTAACGACAATTATTGCACGTGTGCTTATATAGCGCTGACATATTAAGCAGAGCTTTACAAAGTCCATAGTCATGTCACTAGCTGTGCCTCTAAGGGGCTCACAGTGTAATGTCCCTATCATAGTCATATGTCCTTAATACAGTCTAAGGCCAATGTTGGAGGGAAGCCAATTAACCTAACCGCATGTTTTTTGGAACGTGGGAGGAAACCGGAGTACCCGGAGGAAAGCCACACAAACATGGGAAGAACCAGCAAACTCCATGCAGAAAGTGTCCTGGCTGATATTCGAACCTGGGACCTAACGCTGCAAAGGCCAGAGTTCTAACCTCTTAGCCACCGTGTTACCCCATGTTTGTTGTTGGAAATAAGCTTGTTTGGGTGTACATACATACATCCCCTTAGGTCCCCATCTTAGAGAAATATTCCAGATAATAATATTTAATATATATATATATATATATATATATATATATATATATACACAGAAGTGCAATAAAGGGTGATTTTAAAATATACATTACCTTTTAATACTATTCATTGCCCTATTACTACAGTTTTCTTTCATTTAGACCTTTTCGCTCACCTGCCAGATTCACATTGTGTGGCACAGCTGCTGCTGCTGCTGCAAACTCTCCTGACTGCTCTCCACATGTGCACATGTGGACGAAATACCATTCATTTCCATGGTAAGACCCTCAATGCCATGGATGCATGATAGATTGACTTTCCTTGGGGATGGTAGGAATATTTCTGTGAATATTCGTTCACACTGGTGCAGAAGAAAGTGTGTGGCCTTTAATTTTTATAGCATTGTCTATGCTTCCCTGTGGAGTATACAGTGTGAATCTAAATCTGATAGGATCATGGACAGGTAATTAAAATTTGTAGGGGTGGCAATACATTTAAAGGTTCCTTTACAGAGAAATATTATTATTAATAAACAGAATGTATATAGTGCCAACTCATTACGCAGCGCTGTACATTAAATAGGGGTTGCAAATGACAGACTGTAAAGCAGGAGGAGGAGAGGACAGATTTTATGTCCCAATACATATATAATAAACTGCCCTTTTTTTGTAAAGATCATTGACGTTTGATAGTACTATATAAATTAATTTTTTAATAATTTGCAATTCTGAAAGTTGTAAAAGTTGTTCAAAGTGTACACTATTGCTGGAATCTGCGCTTTGGGGGGTAATACAGTTCAATTGTGTAGTCCATCTATATATAAATATTTGGCTGCATATTAACTGAGCTAGTCCCTGCACCACTTTTTAGGATCACATAGCTGACCAGTGCAGATGTAAACCTACCCGTAGTCTACAGTAAGTATTTGTACATTGCTGTTCGTTGGACAGGTAAGTGGACCAGTTATGAAGGGCTATATAGACAATACAGAATGGTCATGGCTGCACTACTGTTTGATGCAACTAAGACTGTTCTGGATTGTGTGTGTGTATGTACATATATATATATATATATATATATATATATATATATATATATATACACATTTGTTTTTTAAATGGATCAGGTGTAAGAGAATAATTTGTTATATTTATTATATGTATCATGATATCATAATAGTCCTAGAATCTTGCATCCAAGCTTTGTGCAAATGTTTCATATTCAGTTTACTTTAATAAAATGCCTATATTTACTTACACTGGTTATAAAATCCACTGTTTAAAATGCTACCTTCTAGTGTTGATGGATTTAGTGTCTGACAATTATGTCTTCCTGCCTGCAGTCCACAGGAGACATGGATGACCATTAATTCATCCATTGTCTGCTCTGTTTGGGTTCTATTGAATGCCTATGATTCGGTTTGATTTATTTTATGGCCAGAGAATTTCAGATTCGTCTATAATGCTAGCAGATGTGGGAGGGAGGCAAATGGTTTTCTTAATGTCAGTGAGACAAGACCACATGTGTAGACTAATCTTTTGTAATGAAATGTAAAATGGATTGTTACTTCTTTAATAAACATAAGGATAATATAATAACAGCAAGAGAATTATTTTGATGGTCTAAAAAACTTTATTTCTTACATCTGCTGTAGGTTCAAATTGTTCTAACCCGCCTATGGTATGTGCAGTAAACACATAAGGATGTCCTAATGTAGTATGATCAGTAAAAATTAAAAGTATCTGTGCACATGAAAAGTATTGGAACATGACACAGACCAATGGTAACCTGGATTGCCTAAATATTGTACATGATATTTATTTGTTAGGAATGCATTGATAGATTAGATCACATTATGTTTTACTTTCCAGTAATCACACTTGCCTATTTATTGTCATAAAAGAATAGTTGAATAATTTCATGGGATTGTTTTTTAAGCCATTTATTGTACGTCAGATAGACGCCACTTGATTTTCGCTTGAAGCAATCCTGTTTGGTTGTGACTGATGTATGAATTAGTGATTTACAGACAACACACTTCTCTTTTCAAAGCAGTGGAGTGCATAGCGGTTATTCATTTATTATTATTACATAGTATTTATATAGCACCACATTATATTAAGCAGCACTGTACAAAGTCCATAGTCATGTCACTAGCTGTCCCTCGTTGGGGCTTACAACCTATTGTCCCTACCATAGTCATATGTCTTAAACACAGTCTAAGGGCAATTTTGGGGGGAGCCAATTAACATAACTGCATGTTTTTGGGATGTGGGAGGAAACTGGAATACCCGGAGGAAACCCACGCAGACACGGGGAGAACCTGCAAACTCCATGCAGATAGTGTTCTGGCCAAGAGTCGAACCTGGGACCTAGCGCTGCAAAGGCCAAAGTGCTACCTCTTAGCGACTGTGCTCCCCATTAATCCACGGCAGGGTTGGGTTAATGCTGTACACGTCAGATTTTTGTCCGAGGTTAGGTTCGTTTTGGACGAGAATCATCTGTGTGTACAAAGCTTAACCCAAGCCAAGACCTGCAAGTGGGGTTCAGTAATGCATCAGTATATCAATTTCATTGTTTGGTCCATGCAATGAGCATGCAACCTATCATTTAAGGCTAGAGTCATGCCCGATCATTGCCTTCATATGAAAAAAAAAACTATGGAACGGATAGACAACCCTTTCTGTAATATCTTTGTGTTGAATATCTACAAAGTAATGCTAAATGTCTGAATAATCACTTTATGGGATATAAAGCAGTGAAACTGACATTCCCTGGTTGAGAATCAATTACTGCCAATGTAATAAACCTGCAATACTCTCCATCAAGGGAATGTTTGAGGGAATGTCTGATTCCCTACCTTATAAATAGAGCACTTTCTGTTCCTTTATTTCTTTATGAAAATAATCTCCAGCCACTTAAAGATATGCCAATGCCTTAACTAGCATATCCTTCTTTCCACAGATACCTTTGCCCAATGCTAAAGACATTCTACGTACAGCTAACAGTCGGCAACAGTGAATTCTATGGTGAAGGAAAAACCCGCCAAGCAGCAAGACACAATGCAGCATTAAAAGCCTTGCACGCTCTGAGAAATGAACCCATACCAGAGAAATCAGCTGTGGTAACTTTCTGAAAGCTTTTATTATAGTAGATATATATGGCTTTAGGTTGTCCTCTGCATGTTTCAATATACTTTTACTTTACACTATATGTACTAATTTACAGTGTATTGGCTATTTGGAAAAAAATGTTTAAAGTAAAAGCATTTTACAACATTAGATTAGAAAATATAACCAATAAATATATGGCTATAGTGTCTAGGTTCCAGGTGAGCGGTACATATATTAACATATATACATGTACAAGTATGTATATATATAGGATGATGGTTACAATTTTTTTCTTCATAACTATATACCATTGCTGGGGCCTAGGATGTATACAAAACCTTGTCTCTAGAGTTGAGATTAGGTCCTGTCCTTAGCTAAGCCCTTTTTATCTAGCTATCAAATGCCTAATGACAGTAGGTGGGCCAGGACATGGGTTCTTGTAGGGTAAGATGTCTGGTGTAATCAGTGTGTTATGCTAATATATTTGCTTTGCCACCAGGAAGCTAACTCTCACTGTTGTTTTATTAGCAAAATGGGGAGACAGGAAGGGGACCTGAAGAAGATAAAGATGCAAACAAATCAGAGATAAGTCTGGTCTTTGAAATTTCTCTGAAGCGCAATCTCCCACTCAGCTTTGAGGTAAGCTTTTTTTAATTGCAGTTGGTTGTTTCTTGTATTCAGCTCTGATAAGCTACCAGTACAGCAAAAGATCATGTCCTGATTTATAACTTAGGTTAAACATTGTCAAAGCCACAAATGCTTGAGTCCAACAGAGTCACAAAATTTGGTCCCAGCAGTTTGTGCCATTCTGTTACCGTACTGTTCCATCTGGGCCTCCCAGTAATTTGGTACTGGTGGTGATGTAACCCAGCTTTGGGTTCTTAGTATTGTTTCCGGGCAATGCAGCATTAATTACAACTAAATAGTTTCTTTAGGGATATAGGCAATAGGTAGAACTAAATTCTACATTTTAATGATACAATTATTGTCTCACAAGGTTCAATAGAAGCCAGCCACGGGGAACACAATATTTAACAAGACTCTTTCCCTGCCCCACCAAAGCAACATATAGGTAGAGAATCACACATTTCAGTGTACCTGTTTGAAAAACTACATGTCCCAGCAAATGACACACAAGTAAAAGATAAGAAATCTCAGTGAAACAGTGCATAGGTGAGGATTTTCAACGCCCACAAGTGTGGAATGACTAGTACCTGAAAAGTGACAAATGGATGAAGCCCTGGCCCAAGTCTGGGTCCAGGTACAAAAGTCATTGCTGTAGAAAGAGTATGGCTGATAACTTGGCTCTGTGTGATAGTCAATTTAACTCCTTGCCCTTTTATGTTAAAGTATACTAGAATATTGGAGGTTAGTGAATTGTGTTAATTGCGCTGGCATTTTTTTAGCTTTATGCAAGACTGAGAGATGTAAAAACTTTGTTAGTACTTCAGAATCATATACTGGTAACATATATTCTGGGATGTAAGCTTTGTGTGCAAATACAATAAATACAGGTATACTGGGGTGTAAGCTGTTTGTGTACATCTTAGTGGTAGGACATGATACTAGGGTATAAGCTGTATTTGGTGTAAAGCAGAGTTAGGCTATGTTCAGATTGGCTGTGAGGTTGCAATGCGATTACCTCTTCATGCCACTGAACTGCATTAGGGGAGATGCCACATGTACCCTTAAGAGCCTAATAGAGAATGAATGGGGTTGGAAGTGAGCCGTTCAGTACCACCTGCTCACTGTGACTTTCTGTCAAATCTGCAAATAGTGGTTCTTTGAGAAGCAGCAATGCATTGTGACTGGCAAGGTGCCAACTGCCAGGATGTCATGTTGGAACACAAGTTTCCAGCACAGGTCTAAACTTACCCTTTGGTGACATGCTAACTGGGTTGCAGACTCTGTGTTCAGGAGTGCAGATCTCCCTGGTAACAATTCGCAACCCCTATTTAATGTACAGCGCTGCATATTATGTTGGTGCTATATAAATCCTGTTTATTAATTATAATAATAATAAAAAAATAATACTGGGCTATAACCTGTTTGCACAGTAGAGTAGATCCAGTGCTGACATGTGTACAGAGGTGTGAGCTATGTATGCGGGAGAGCAGATCTCAATGGTAACATGGATGCCAGAGGCATAGATCTCATTGTTCTCTCCTACAATTTTTTTCTGCAGGAAATTTGGTGATATATATAACATAGTTGAGTTAAATCAATATGATGCTTGCTACAGATATTGCGTCCTTTTTATGCATCCAAATGGCTCCAATACTAAACCTCAAACTAACCTTCATATCACCACACCTACACTTGCTTTTCCTTTGGATAATATTTTTATGTATAGAGTGGCATGTTTTTTGAGGGAATTTGTATGCAAATAAGCAAATCCCCTAGACCACATTATCACTGGTGCTGAGATGAATCTCTAACACCCTTTCTAAAATATTGTCACCCTGCACCAAATAGACCTATAAACCTTTGTGTAGCCATTACCTTTAAACTGTAAAATGAAAGATGGTTATGTGTTAGAATTTATATGCACATTAAATTTATATGGCCTACTGTCAAGCTTCATTGATTTTTCAGTAGCATGCATATACCATGATGCAATCATCATAGGAAGCCGCCCTGTTATGAGGCAATGATTCAGTATGTTTAATCAGCAAAAGAGGAACAGCCACTCATAAAACATTCCTAAGGGACAATCACTCTCCCCTTTACACTGATTACATAAAATAAGTGAAGGCCTGGTGAACGTCAGCTTTCTGACTGAGAAAGGGATTTTTTTGTTTTTTTACAATATTTTTTGTGCAGTGAGTAAAATGACGTCCGCATACCCCACGGGGATTACTTAGGAATAGTAACAATTTATAGTTGCATTTCGATTTATGCAGGTACACCTGATTCTTCAACGGGATTGGCGGCTGTTATTCTAATTGCTGATAAATGGAGCTGTGTGTACATTAGGGTGTCACTGTTATACTAAGAAATAGCTGGATACACTGGAATCCTTAAAATATTACTAGCTTCTGAATAGTGGAAGTTGAGATCTATAACATGTCCATTGAGGAGAGCAGGAGGAGACCTTAAAGATGAAGAGATAAAATGCTTCTTCATTATAAAATAAATAGACAAATTACTTTTTTATCTGCTCCACATTTGTGCGTTGTGTGTTTTTGTAAATCAAACATTTTCCTCAGTAAGTTATCCTAGAATGAATGTTACTAGAATACCTTGATGAATTTACCCTACTCTCCGAGACATTGGATGGTCCAGCATCATCTAACCATTAAGGAAGACTTTTTACCTCCTAAAAAAATATAAGAAATTACAATCAAATTTTACCTGTGCTGGTTTCTTCTACACAGTAAAACATATTTACAAACCCAATGTATCCAGCTTTGTCCTCTTGTCAACTGTTGCTCTCATAATGCAGATCCCATCACCCACCGCTAACTTTATTTAGAAAGCTGACTGTTAATATCAGAAAATAATAGACAGTTTCCAAAACCAAGGTGGCACTAGACAACCTGTTTATGTCCTTTTTCCGAAGCCTCCTGAGATATCACTGTCACAATCACAGGAGGCTTCAGGACAGTCTAATGTCTACCCACGTGTATATGAACTTGTCAGCAGAGAGCTAGCTAGTCATTCTTGCTTTAGGAGGACTTGGTAAGAGTTTGCTCTTTCATAAATATGCCCATACAAGGCCAATAACACAACATATAGCAAAGTTCACAATTTTGTATTTTTGTGGTAAAGTAACCATTTACCAGAAAGTTTCATGAGAAAAGACTAGCAGTAACACAAGGCAAACAGTAAAACAGACAGACAATGGTTTGCATCTTGTCTTGGATTATTACCAGGGCTGTATTTATTACACATTCTTGGAGGAAATTGGTCTACCGTATGGACAACACCAAAATCTAACCTCTAAAATATATAATTACTTGTCCAAGGTTCGGACTTGGGACCTAGTTCTGCAAAAGACAAAATTCTAACCTCTGAGCCATCGTGCTGCCCATTCATATGAGCTTGTTTTAACCCTTTGGCTACCATGAACGCTCATCATTGTTTAGTTGGGACAGCCATGATATGTATGTATATGTCATTTGCAGTAAAAAAAAAAGTTTAATTTGTAATTTGTTGTTGTAGTTTTGTCATATCTGTTCAATAAATTCAACAAAATATATGTTGATCAAATCAGAAGTTTAGAGCTATCCTTGTGTAAAATTTCTGTATTATGTCAGTGAGATCAATTAGCTGTTTATTTCTTGTATTGGAATGGCAGAACAGTTAATTTTTATGTTGTGGTTCAAAAGTTTTTGGGAATGAGCAGTTTACCAACAGAAAACTGTGCAATTGTGTTCATGTATTTTAGAAATGTACAACATTTTTTGTTTTGCCTGACATACATACTACAGTTATGACTTGGTTATGACTTAGAACCAAAGGGTTCTGGAAGGATTTACAAAAATCTTTGCTGCTTATTTACATGGAATTCAAAAAAAGTTTTTGTTTTGACACCATGATTGATGGACCTTATGGTCTGATGTATTGTCATATGAAGCAGATCACATATTGTGAATTACTTGATATGGCTGCAGATAGCTCTGAAAATGTTCATACTTCTGCCTGAATATGTTTTTTTTTTGTTTGTTTGTTTTGTTTTGTTTTAGGCATGTCAATTTCAGCATGAAAATGTCTTCTCTGGTATTGTTGACATATTGACCCTGAATGCAATTTATTACTCCTGATCATTGGGTTTAGTGTTTGCATTTTAGGTCAGCATTGGGGATTAGAATGACATTTATAGCTGAACTACAATGTGAATGGATGGATACTCCATTAAAAGAAAATATCTATGCATCAAAGTAATCATAGTAATGCTACAAAACATGGTACATATTCATTTCCCTCCATTGCGGTGCTTAGGCATCTCATTCCAATAATATTCCCATTGGCTACTTTAAGCAACCCTGTGACATGTTTGCTACCAAGTTCAACAAATACGCCTCCCATGTCACCTCTTCACTTTCTGCGTGGTATTAGAAAGTTATTCAGCATCTTCACCATGGTCTAATAAGCTGGGATATGACCCAGAAAGGAGGTATGCTAAATTCTAAAAGTAGAGTGGTGATCTGCCAAGCAGAAAAGAGCATTGCGGGTGCAAGCCAAGTGTCACCATATGTAAAATCTCCAGTAGCCCCTATTACTGTCTGGGCAGGATAACTTTATAGTTTTATTTTTCTGCTCTGAAAGAAGGAGAACAACTTAAAAAACATAATAAACTTGTAAGAGGTTAAGATATTTCTTTAGGAGTCGGTAAATGACTATTCCTTTTTGGGTGTGATAAGTGGCTGCAGAAATACCACAAGCACCTTCATGCCAAAACTTTGTGTTCTGAAATTTCTGGCACTGAAACGCCTGTGCCTAAATCAACCATGCCAATTTTTGGAGGCCAAAAACAAACATACTGGCATTTTGCACATCCTAATTTGAGTTTTGTTTGACATGCTATAAAGCTAGAGAAAGAGCGTCCACACAGTGCTCTGTGAACGGAGAAGAGATGATGTATATAAGGACTTTATGTATGTACACTCTAAACCGCTTAGGTTTTTGGTATATTTTACCACCCACTTGCAGTTAAATGTGTTTTGCTGCTGATGGAGCTTAAATACTTATGCGCACCCTGATAGTGTCACACACAGCTCTACAAAGTTATTACAGCTCTACAACATTATGGATTAGAACAGTTGGACTTTTTCATTCTGTGTTTTCTCTTTTGTTTCCTTGTTTTTACACCAAGTTTCTTTGTAACTTATTCTGAATCTATGTCTGGGTTGTGGCTGTATGAAGAAAAGATCCTCAAGTAGGGAAACCTAAAGAAGCTCCTAAAAAAATTTTTCTGACAGAAAAGTCAGATAATAGAAGTATTTATAGAGTCTATATTGCTTTTGATATGATTACATTTGTGATTTTAGTTGACCCAGGTAATTCCTGTATTAGGCATACTTGAAACATCAACATTAGGTAAACTTTTTAATATATTTTAAATCTGCAGTTTTTTTTATTAAATCCTGCTATGAAATTTTTAGTTCAGGCAGTTTTTATACCTCTGTTCTCTTCTCACTGCTGTGCTTGTCACCCTGTTGCATACTTTTGATGTGGCAGTTTTAATACACATTATGCAGGAATCCTATAGTTTTATTATCTGCATCACATTGCTTTACTGAGCAGTGTTTTCTAATAGGCCACTTTAGGTTACATGTAAGCCCAAAATCTAAAAATACATTGATCATGTTAATATAATTAGAAGTCCTTTTTTATACATTTTTAATTGCTGCAAAGAGTGTCAATGGTGAAATTATCTCACATTATGCAGGCATAGTCTGCTGTTATAATTATTTGGAATTCCACTTTGAATAATCCCATGCAGTTTTTTGCCACAATAATTGAGTGGAAACATTTTTAATGAAATAAGCACATGTTCTTGTAGTACGTGGTAGAACAAAGTTTGGGAACAGTCCTCTTATAAGGCAGTTCAGCCAAGATGAGAAAAGCCAACCACTAAAATTTCCTGGATTGGTTGCAGTGGCATGAAGATATACACATGTATGTTTTTTCCAGTATTTCTGTATAAATATGACACCATTCTATGTGCCTTTCACAAAATTGTCCACTGGAATGTGTTGCATAGTTATAACACATTTATTGTAAAAGGATAATGGTACCCATGTGTTAAAATATAAATATGGTATCCACACCCAAAACCGTAATTGGTTCTTATACTACCATAAATCTAAAATGACTTTTTGGATGCACAAAAAAATCATTAAAAAATCAGGTTCTATCCTGTGTTATGTAAAACAATTGTCAGGGAACATTTTAGACCTGGTTTGGATTGTAGTGTTTTTTTGTTCCAATATACAATGTTATATATAGATCACCTGAACACCAAAAATTGTACAATATCATAAAAGTCATTACAACTACAGTACAACCCCAGTAATCCAGAACTCTGATAACTGCTCGGCTCTATTCAAGTCCAGTACTGAATGGCCGAGAAAAGGAAATTGGAATTAACCTCAGTTAACCAGAAACTACACTTATCCAGAATCGGCCATTTCCTCTGGGTGCCGGATTACTGAGGTTCTACTGTATATCTAATAAGGGATTGTTACATGCTTCTGCTGCCAGGGTCATCAGCATATCCCATGTCAGATCAGAGATCATATCAGATCTCATATCAGATGTTACCCCTGTCAGCTAGTCTTGTTCGGTGTCCACTCCAACTTCAGACCCCCAAAAAATACAGACAATAAGAAATGGTAAGACCTTTGGACAATATCAAGGAGTAGTGGAGCGAGCCAGTATGGCTCCCGCACATTCGCATCCAGGCAGGCCAAGGGAGGTTGTTTAACATCTTGCTTTTTGTATTACACAGTTTAAAGGTTGTTTTTTTTTCCATTACCTATAAATGGAAACAATAAATATAAAAAAAAACCCAATTTCTCTAAATGCAATAAAAAAAAAAAAATATTAGTTTTTTTTTTTTTTGAAAAATAAATTAGATACATTAAGTTAAACGATCCTAGTGACAAAATGTAAAACTTTTCATAGATAGGTTAGGAAGGGACTATAACATGTAGGTAGAGAATGAGTTAACAGCGCTTTTGTTAGCAGGTTAATAAGGAAATTATTCACATAATTTCAAGCCTGTGGTGATGGCCTGGAGGTGCACCTGCTGATAAAACGACTCTTTACATTTTCAATAGATTATTTGAAAATTAGTTCACTTGACTTGTGCATATTTGACATTCTGATATGCTCAACATTCTGATACATACAAAGACATTTTCTAGGAATAGACAAAAAATATTTTTTTCTCTGAAGCACCAAGTAGCTGTTTCTGCCATTGTTGTGTTTTTATTACGTAGACAGCCACATTCCATAATGATAATTGCATTCCAGTGTTACAATCTCTCGTATCTTAATACCTCTATAATGTATTTTGCAAGCATGATATATTCAGTTTATATTAAAGACTTCAGTCAAAATTGAATGTTAATACTGAAGTTTAATAGGCTAGTATCCTACTTTATGTGGCTCCTTTACTTCTCACCAAAATGCTATTGATCCTTTTAAATAAAACCTCTCTCATTTGATTGCAATTTTTATATTCAGTAATATCATTGCTTTGTTTCTTTGCTTCTCTGTACAATGAAGGGAGCTTTTGACCGGTGGAATTGGCTGGCAGGTGCTGTATATAGCTTTCTGAATACAACACAGCACCCTGCTAATGCAGACTACCTAGGTATATGCTACATGTGATGCCATGCCTCCGTGTTTAAAAGGACTGAAAGCCAATAAGTGAAATCAGAGGTACAGGGACTGGCTGTGGCAGAAAGGGCTGGATTATGCTGGGTATACATCCTCCAGAAATTAAGATGAGCTCTATTCAACTTTAGTGCAGCTTCTAATGCAGGCAATGATAAGATGACCATGTGCAGTGAAATCAGAGTAAGTAATTTTATTTTCAGAAGGGTCAAAGTATACAACTCTACAGAGCATAAAGTTAGGTGGGCTTTCAGACTGATGGGCAAAAATTCATGCAGGGGGCATAGCCTACCTACTTTAGGTGTTAATATGCCCCAGTGCCTTTTGTCTGCATTTCAGTGATCTGAGGACCCCTATTTGTGATGCTGGTGAATCATTCCAAGCTGTACCAAACACATTCATGTTGATGTCGCTAATAAAATTCTGATGTTTTAAAGTACCAGGTTCTAGAAGTTTAAATAATGAACACTAAATTGCCCTAAACGTTTCAATTGCCCTAAACGTTTTTTTAAACGTTTCAAACTTATTAGTGATACAAAAAGCAAAAAGATAAGTGGTGATCAAATGTGTTTTACAGGGTTCAGTCCCATCAAGCAGTGGTGGCAATGTGTTATTAGTCACAACTGCAAAGATTTGTGGAGTTTTTTATGCTCAAGCAGGCCATTTAAATTGTAAATAATCAGCAGAAGAAAAGTTCAAGCTCTTAAAATTAGACAAAATTGATCACAATTTTAAAATTCTTTGTGGTTATGCAATCACATTTTAGTAATCAACTATATAATAGCCAGATTGTTGCAAAATTACATTCATAGTTTTTACTGCACTTAATCAAGCTATAATCAGTTGTTTTGTTTTTTTCAGTAGTGCTGAATGTGTGATATTGTAGTCCAATTTAAAACAAATTATTAGAATGGCTAAACTTTTTAAACTACATGATTACACACAGTTTGAAATCTAACTTGAACTAACATAATATTAGGACATATTAGACAACATGGCATTGTCATTTTAAACTGGAATTCATTTTGGTGATGACCATCTTCAGTAATTTGAGTAAAAAATAACAATTCTTTAGGCACATTAGGACCTTAGATTGCTTGTAACCCTTATGCCCATTATGTATGATAGAGGTGTATGGACTGTTTGCCCGCTTGCTGTTTAGGATTTAGTCTGCTGGATATTTGTGTATCATGGGAGTAGCACAGAACATTTGTTGTGTTTAGTAAGAAATATGCACAGTCCCTTTTTTTCACTGTAGTTTAGAACAGAATAAAATAAAACAGAATCTGTCTGTCTATATAAGATGACCTGGAGGTTTATATTTTTTCTTATAAAATTTGTTGGTTTAGAAAGTGGGAAATTGTGAAGGTCTAGACCAGCCTTTCTCAGCTTTTATAGCTTTCAGATAACTTTTGCTTATCAGGGAACCTCTGATTTAAATTAACCACCCGACCGTTAAACCCGACCTTGGTAACGTCGGCGTGTGTGCGGGAAATTCAAATTTAAACTCATTCAAACACATTTTGTATTGAATTGAATACAAACTCCTGTATCCAATCCAATACAAAATAATTCAAAATAAATACAAACTATGTAATTGGTAAATTCAAACTCTCATTTTGTATTGGATTGAATACAAACTCCTGTATCCAATCCAATACAAAACAATATAAAATAAATACAAAGTATATACCTGGTAAATTCAAACACTCATTTTGTATTGGATTGAATACAAACTCCCGTATCCAATCCAATACAAAATAATAGAAAATATATTTATGTGGTTTTGTCTATAGGTATGTGACGTTGGACTCTGTTTTAAAATTTACCACGCTAGGGAGGTGTTTTAGAAAAATACATTACTATACAGTATACCGAATTATCGCATTTTCAGTATTTTTCATTTATTGATGTTTTCTTGTTTAAGCTGATTTTTGTGTCTTTTATTGAAAAACAGTGTACCGCTTTTGGTACAGAAATCTAGACATCAGTGTAACGCCCAGGTGGTTAATTGTTGGAAGAATGCCCCCATTACGGTAATAACCGGAAAGAACACCCTTGACAGTGCTAGTAAAAATACCACTATTCTAGTCCACTAAAAGATTACTGGTGTCATCCTACTGGTTGTGCCAGATAACGTTGAACTATGAGTTAAGCTCCGTACACAGGTGCAATTCATTTTTTGGAAAGGATCTGCACGATGCATAAACGAGCGCTGTACATACAGCAGCTTTCTGCTATATACAGAGGGGAGGGGGAAAGCAACAGAGCGGCACACTGCTGTGCACTCTCCCCCTTCCCTTGCATCAGGATCGCTCATCGTCCGTGGATCCCTCCTGGATGAACGACCCGGGCTGTACATACACCAGATTCTCCCCCGATATCTGCACTGGGCAAATTATTGGGCAAGAAAAATTTGACGTGTGTATGTAGCTTTACTCAGGTGCCATCAGATAGGAGGTTAATCAGCCAAAGCACAAGGAACCCCTAACCACCACCGGAGGAATGCTAGGGCTTATGGGCGAGCTGATAGCTGACCATCAGGTGCCTATAGCTCTGAATCTAAAGTTTTCTTTTCTCTTCAACTTCCATTCTTTTAATTATTACCAGTCAAATTCATGACAAGTTTTGTTCCCAGTAGACATCTCTGCTTATCTAAATCTACCACAGATGCCTTGATTTTTATTTTATTATTTATGTTCTCTCCCTGTCAGAGCTAACAGAGGCCATCTCCTGCCTGGGCTCAGTGCTCAGTCATACAATAAAGGTGCTGTCATGATTAGTTGAAAGAACGCTAAAGGCTTTGTAAACTGACTGTTTTATCCAATAGCCTTTGAGTTTTTTTCTACTGAACTCATGATGTACACAGAATTTCAGTATTTGACTGGACTTTGTGGTAAAGCTGTGAACATATTATTTAGCAATCAGTTTTTTTGGAGTTACAATACCGACATGAAAAAAAAAAATTAAAAGCTGACAAGTGAACAATTACACCAAAAAATAGTGGCATTTGTGTGTGATTGCAAATGTATTAACATAGACTTTGCCTTCTCTCCTCCAGGTGACCAAGGAAAGTGGCCCTCCTCATATGAAGAGTTTTGTTACAAGGGTTACAGTGGGAGAATTCACTGCTGAAGGAGAAGGGAACAGCAAGAAACTTGCAAAAAGAAGGGCTGCTGCAGCAGTTTTGCAGGAACTGCGAAAACTTCCTCCTCTTCCTGTAGTTGAAAAACCTAGACTTTATGTCAAAAGGCGTCCCAAAACCATAATAAAGGTATATTAGTCAAGTTTCATGACATGCCAAAGTTAGCACTTGATTCATTATTTCCTTTAATTTGCCTCTGATGATTCTGCTAGTAACACCACTTGTTTTGTAGGGAGATGACTCTTTTTAACAATTCTTTATCTATGGAGACGTATCATTGTCAGTCTAGGACAGGGAGTGTATTGGTAGGCAAGAAGCCCCCATGTCTCCTCTCATAACATGGAAAAGTTCTGTAGTTCACAGAGAATTGGAAACAAAGGTATCCAATCACTTGCTGTGTGCTCTGGCTCAGCTTACTAGATTTCTGGCAGGGTCAACAAGCATTTTACTGCAATAGCAGAACAGATATTAAAGGGCTTTCTGTGGTATATTCAACAGACCAAAAGGAAACAAATTAGAGAAGTTTATTGATAGGATTTCATGCACGGGAAGCTTCATGTGAATGAATAATTGAGTCATAGGCAGACTGACATTTGTGTTGCATGCTAGATTAAGATCCTGCTTTACAAAGCACAAGTAATTGCCAGCTCTAAGGTGGGCTTTGGCAGACAGGGCTGACATGTGACATTTGTTTTCCATGTATGTCAAAGTAAAACTTAATAACTGCACATGGTTTTAATATAGTAAGTGCAGTGCCATCTGTAAGGGAAGGATCGTGTATTTAAGCCTCTGTGGTTTTCCACCGACATGAAACGTCTGAGAGAGCTTTGAGGCCACAACATTAAAAGAAACACTGCTGTAGGCATACCTAGGGGAGATCAAGCTTTTAAAGTCTTGACGTGAACTTTTGATTAAAAGGCTTTCTGGAGATATACACAGTAGTACAGTACATATATATATATATATATATAATATTTATCTTTAAAACAACCTAATAGTGCAGTAGTGAGGGTCTGGTAACGTATCCCCTTTAACATGGTAAATAAGAGTGCTTGAGCATGAAACTTTTTTTTTTCAATTGGGGGAGGGGAAAGCCCCCTCTGCTGTGCAGCCCGAAGCTTATATATAAATATATATATATTGATATATTGATGTAGGAGGCACTGGGCTCCCATTCAGTCTTTTTATTGCAATTCTATTGAGGAAACTTGTTTACTTTACTTTATTTTGTCATGTATATGTTATGCTTCCTGTGGTTTAAAATAAAAGTACATAAGGGATCTAATTACTGAGTAATCAGCGATTTATGGGTCAGCCCAGGATTTGGGTCCATACTGTTGAGGGGTAAAAGATTATTTCTAAATTGTCTGGATTGCAAACTTCCAACAAAAATAGCTAAGAAACAATAAAGATGAATAGCCTATTAAAAGATAGAATTACAAAACTAACTATTGTAGTCATAGGCACATTCTATTTAAAGGTTGCTCTGTTGTTATTTTTATTTTCTACATGCCTTGAATATGATGGTCAACAACATTCCTCTAACTTCTAAGTCCAGGTGATCCTGTATCTGCCCCAATTTTTGACTCGAAACTGAGATGGGAAGCAGAACTCAATAAGCCTATCCCTTTGACACTCTTTCTTTTCCTGTCAGCATGCCTTTTGTCAGTTCTTGAACTGATTGCCTCTTTGTACTGCTTCTTCATCTCACTTTCAATTTTTAATGACTGTAAGAAGCCGATAACAGCCTAATGCAGGTACTTGGATGTGTGTGTGTCTGTATTAAGGACTATAGAACTTTGTGAATTTAAGTCATTAATATTTTAGATGTCAGCTTTTAATATTGAAGATAACTTGAAAATGATTATAAAAAGTATACTAAAATTGCATTAAGTGACTGAACTATGTCAATGCCAGGATGACATTTGGTTGTCTTGAACATCTGTTGTGGCTGCTTTAGGCTTTGGTGGGTGTGTAGGAATATATACCCATGACGAAAATTTCCTTTCTGCACCTCACATTTTATTTTCTTTAATAAGTTCTGTAAACAACTAATAGCTGTTTTTTCTTTTATAGTTATTAATGGCAATCTATCAGATTTTCCATTGCATGGCCAGTAATTCTTTGTTCCACATATTGGCAGCCTATGAAAAAAGTTATTTCCTTTTATATTTTTCCTGTAGTTTGACATTTCACCAGTGAAAACGTTACAGAACGAAACATGGGAAAAACTCTTTCATCTTCAGTTTGCACTAGAACAGGATAGGACTTTTTAAAATGCAGACATACCATTACACCTTCGTTAACTTGTTGGCATCTTTTATCAAAACCACGAGCATCAATATACAGTGCCCCCTTCCCCTTTATGACTATAGCAGCCTCCATTCTTCTTTGAAGGCTTTCCACAAGATTGTGTCTGTAGGAATTAGTTTTTAATATGGTTCATATACATGGTGTAACATATTTTTCTCTAATGCCTGAAGTCTGCTTTTTTGACATATTGGCCACTTTAGCAGCACTTGATTTGCAGCGAATAGAATTCTTGTGTCATTATTTGGGCAGATTAAATTTATAGCTTAGGTTGAGATCACTTTGATCCATCCATTTCCTCACTGACCTTGAAGTGTGATTATTCTGCCAAATAATAAAATGCTTTGTAAAAGGCCAGACATGAACATGTTTCCATTACATTGCAGATGACCCTGTGTTTTGATGTCTAGTGAGGCAGAGAGGTGCGTGGCCTGTGTGACTGTCACTGTCTGACCCAGATTAGAGGCAGGATCAAGTTTCCTGGGATGTTTGGGGGCTGTTTCAGTGGAACAGACCTGCGCCAGGAATTTTAACCTCTAGGTGATCAAAAATGTTCTGCTAGTTCATCTCCCTTTGCATAGCAGGAGCTAGGTTCTAGAAGATAGATGAATCAGGTAAAGAAATTATTTGCTTTGCCACCATGTTTTCATCTGCTCATGATGTCCAAGCCACTTCTGTTTACGATAAAGCCATGCAGAAATCCACAGTATGATGATGGATGTCTTTTTGATTCCCTTGGGATGTCTAACTTGTCCTGACAGGTTATTTAAGAAACAAGTAGTCCATCTCAAGCCATCTAAAACTCATTGGCAAATTTGTGAATATCTCTCAGCATTTACTTATGGTGCATGCTAACCAACAAATGTGGCAACAACAGAAAAGTAGTCCTTATGTGATATTGTCACTTTAACTAAAAAAAAAAGCCAACAATAATCTGCCTTTTAAAACAGAATAGCTGTGATAGAACATTGTTCTATGCAGTTTAGACTTAGTACTGATGCCTGGTATCATGTACAGGTAACAATGCCCAATTCTTACCTAAGTCTTGGGTAGCTTCTCCTGGGCTTGCAAGGGAAGTGCAAAAGGGGTGGAATATACAATCATAAAAAGTGGTGAGCTTTACAAATCATGTACAAAAGCCCCCTTTCAGCCAGCAAAATTGCCTTTTACGTAGATCTAAATGAAACCATAAAATCTCTCATACACTTTAAGATGTTAGTTATTTCAAAAGCCAAATTTAATATTTTTAAAAGTGCAGTTTTCATGGAGAATAGATGGAGATCCTGCCATATAGGTGTTTGCCCAACAGGAACTTTCTTGTGATGTTTGCCAGCTGTCTCTCGTGTTGTATTGTCAGTCTGTGTCTCATGCACCCCTGGTGCTTGATACCCCCAAACTCCCATTGTCAACATTAGAAAGCCACACCAAAGCAATGACAAGTGAGTTGCATAGCAGAAAGAAAAGTACAACCTTTTATGAAAAAAGACATGGCAGTTGTTATACATTAATAAATACAATAAAATTAGTGTTTACTTTTTTTCTTTTAGATAGTTTGGTCCTACTTTACCATTCTTAGGTGATAAATGTTAGATTCAGTGGAATATTCTGTGCAATACAAATGCACTAATTACATATGATGAGTTCCCATTTAATGAATTGGCAGCTGTGCAGTAAGTTTCACATATCTTTCTATGTCAGGCAATTATGCATTATTAGTGTCCCTGCTAGAGTGCTAGACTCAAAGCACAAGATTCTTTTAGTCCACATGCGATCACTAATTTTCTCCCATTAAAGCCAAGCTAGACATGATTTATCAAAAAGGTGCCATCAGGTTGGGTCAGTGCTTCGGCTCAGGCAGTCATCAGTTTTTCATTTTAATGAGACTGCCTTCTTAATGCTGCATATTTATTGCTGTATGTCTTCTACTGCAACCTGCCCCTAAAGGGATAATTTTGTAATGGCCGTCGAAACATGTTGCCAATGCTCGGTGGTAATGGCGTGTCAAGATGAGATATACAGCCCACTAACAAACCCATAAAAAAGTCCATAAAACAGACATTAGCACATTTACTGAAGTCTTCCTGGTCAGTTATGCTGAAATACAAGCAGGGCTTACAGACTGCTGCGTTGAAGCTGTTATATAAGGGCCTGTCATCTGAAAATAAAGAATTTACAATGCCATTTAAAAGTCAGTGATCTATTCTGTGTATAGCACTTTGCCAGAATCTTGGAAAATGGCCAAGGAAAGAAAACATCCAATCTTCTGTGATGCGTCCTGACTTAATTCAATAGAAATTCATTGTTTTCACTTTAAAACTCTTTCGTCAGACAGCACAATCCAATTACGTCTCCAGTGACCACTAATGCCGCTCACCTCTCTGTGCCTTCCTGTGCGAGTCTGCTTACTGCCCATAACCACATTCTGCATTTCCTTGTCACCTCTTTAAAATGTCTCTTTCCAGCAAGAATATGAGCTTTTTTTCATTGTATTTGCAACGTTATCTACAGAGAATTTTCAACAGCCGGTAAATGTTTTTTGGTTAATTTGTTTAAAATGCATAGTCCAACTTCCATCATTTTTATTCCCATGGGTATTAGTAGGCTGAAAGACCCATCACTAAAAGATTTCCCTTCTCCCTTTCTTTACTAAATTGTATCACTGGCAACACCTGTAACATTTTTAGTTCTCATACACTAAACTAAATGAGTTGATTAAGCACTAGTTCTACAGAATTATTAGCACGTTTTACAGCTCTGGCAGATATTGTCTTTGGGCAGGGTTTAGAAGTTTCTTCCTGCAGTTGTAGGGAGCTTTTCAATATTTTTGCACAGCTTTAATTGGGGCTCTCAAGGAATGACGCAAGTATTTTTCTATTCGTCTTTCATTGGCACAGGTTCACAAGCAAACATGCAATTTATTGTTATTAGACAGTATTTATATAGCACCCAGCATATTACACAGCGCTTTACAAACTCCACAGTCATGTCATATTTAGGATATGCTCATGATATATCTGAGAAATCCATCTCTAGTAGTAGAGAAATAGGGGTTGTGGTCTTCCTTGGTGTATTTCGGCTCGGCAGCATGGTCACAGCAAAAGGTCTACAGTATATTATTACAAATAGCGTGGTCCTGAGATGGCTCTGTGGCCTCATGCACGCCAGCTTCTTATAATATAAATTGTTTACATGCAGTATATAATGTAACTAACTAAAACCAATCAAAAATAAAGCACTTTTTTATCCTAAAGATAATGTCATAGAGCCATAATATAAATATACTATACTTTCTTTCTTCATCATTTCCCCCATTGCACAGATCTGAGTCTAGCTGTAGAATGATGAATAAATAGTGTACATATTTCATTTTACTACTACATGTTTTTATTTAAAGTCACAGGATCCAGTGTTCATGTTTTTGTGCCTTTGATTATTATACATCCAGTACTCCAATTGTTCAGTGTATAAGCCTTTGAATTTTTCCTTTCTAGGCTTCCCCAGAATATGGCCAGGGGATGAATCCAATTAGTCGTTTGGCTCAAATTCAACAGGCTAAAAAGGAGAAGGAACCTGAGTATGTCTTGCTGTCGGAGAGAGGAATTCAGCGCAGAAGAGAATTCATTATGCAGGTAGCGATCAGATTTAAAGCCTTTTTTTGCCATTTTTCCTGTGAATAATGTTGCCATCTTATAGAATTTAGGTATAATGCCATAGACCTGAAGCTTAATATTAAAATAAAAACAAGCATGACTGAACACTAATATCTACTACATAACAACTACCTTTAATTGCTGGTTCAAACTTATACAAGGGAAATATGAAAACTGGAAAAAGGAGTATGACTACCTTATATTTCCTGCACAGAATGCCATTCTACAGTGGGCTAAATTTTGTTTTACTCACTATATTGTAATTTTCACTGTTACTGCAATGTTAGGATGTCACAAGTGCTGTAAATTCAAACTTAGAGGGCACCAAAGGGTATATTCAAAAACAATTCGCTATATGAATTGCACTAATAACAAATTGATGAATCTATCACCATATTAATTAACACCATCCAATAGGAGCAAACCTTTTTTTCACCTGGGTAACTGGATGAAAGACGATGCATACATTTTAGCAGTTCATACTTTTCCCTCTAAAGGCCTTGCGTGTAACATAAACATTTTCCCTTCCCTGATGCTTAGTCCTGTGCTGGCATCATATTAAGAAATCATATGTAGTCAAACCATACATCTATTATCACATACAATAACACTTAGTTGTGCATGCACCCATCCGTAATTTCATTTCAAGTACATTAGATTCTGCTATGTTTAACAATTAGGAACATTTTCTGTCCTCACTCCCAATGATTTTTAAAAAGCCTTTGACCTAATTATCCCATGTCCAATTATTCCCAAACATCTAACAAACAAGTATATCCTGAGATAAGGGTAGTTGAATATTATATGCAGATCCTTAACTATCCTGTAAGTGGTAAACCTAGGTCTACCCCTTCCAATCTCTTATGTTTTCATATTGGTCGATGAAGCTGATGTTTGAGTTCAAAAGACCAGTAGAAAAACTCCAGGAATACAAAGGTTGGAGATCTTTATATTTGCTAAATTTTCATATGCACCTATTTTTCTTTACAAAAGGTCACAGTATACATTGTTTCATTGCATGCTCAATTTGAAATACCTGGACGTTTGACAGGTTAATTTTAAGCCATACATCAAACTATTCAAAGTCCAAACCCCCTGCAAAAGGAATAAATCAACTGGGAGAAGCACAAAAGCTATAAAATATACAGTCCATACATGTAATCGTAGTTATCACATTTATCAAGACTTGTAATGTTGCAGATGTTTTGCAGCTTGTCCAAGTCACTTCCTCCATTCTTATGAGTGTCATGAAAGTACCCCAGTATTTATATCCACTCTGCATTTATATTGACAACCACAAAAGCTTAATGACAGAATGCACATGACTGGGTGCATGTACCTGTTACTGTGTTGGAAGAAATCACAAAATATCAACACTCATCTGCTTTTGTCACAGCTGTCAGCACTTTCCTTAGGGACTTTAATAGCTGGAACTGATATGTGTGCTTTGCATATCATCACTGCTAATTGTACTATGTTCTTGAGGGAGATAGATAATTTGCTGTATTACATTTTTAGGTTTAAAAAAAGACCCGTTGTAAAGTATGGTACAGTTGGCTGAAACTGTGAAAAATAGAATCCTCCTGATACCCTATTTAAAATACCCTGGATCAATGATCTACAGTGTTAATGCTTATAAATAGCCATTTATATTTGGTGCATTTTGAAACATTTAGCTTTGTAAAAAAAAAAACCTTTAGAGAACTGGTTTCTATGAAAGATTTCCACATTCCCTCATTTTCATAGTTGTTAATGTGAAGAACCCTTACAGTGTGCAGAAATTAAACCTCTTTTCCCCTAGAGTTCCCTCTTGTAATTTGCATTGGCCCTAAAGTGAACAACCAAGTTCACTTTATGAACCATTTATGTTTTTATAGAAGGTGGTCATATCCAATATCCCTCTTTAATGCCTTTTCTCAATGGAGTATGCATTTTGATCAATTAATCTCACCTATACCTTATATCATTTTATTTGCCCTTGTTTGAAAACTTTCTCCTGTTCTATAATAGTAATTTAGTTTGCTGAACTGCATTAAAGATAAGGTCTAGGTAATGCTTTGTAAGATAAGATTATGTCTCTCTCCCTGGAGCTCATACCTCTTTTCATACATTAAAATATCTTTCTTAGACTGGGTACACACGTGCAATAATTGTCTTTGGAAAGGATCTTTCACGATCCTTTCCAACGACTAACTACTGCACAATGCATGAATGAGTGCTGTACATACAGCCCCGTTCTGTTCTATAGAGAGGGGAGGGGGGAGAAGGACAGAGCAGGACCCTTCACTTCCATAAGGATCGTTCATGGCCCATCATCCGTGGATCTGCCAGGACGGTTGTTCGGACGATGGATGACGGGCGCTGTACACACCCCAGATTCTCGTCTGATATGGGCCCTGAGCCAATTATCAGACGAGAACAATTGCACGTGTGTACACGTAGCCTAACTTTATAAACTGCAGCTTGGTGTTTTCTGCTGTTTGCTCTTCAATATAATTTTATTCACAGAATAGCATTTCTTCATATTTCATACACAGGCACCTGAGTCTCATAGTGTGCTTGTAAGGATTCAGCATTATACCGCTGACGGCCGGGATGGTTGATACAGCTGTCTGTGGAAAGTTTCTGGGTCTCACCCAAGCCTGAGTAAAAGCTGTGTTTGTGGTTTCATCAGGCCACATGCGCTGTCACTGCTGGAGCTCTCAGGAGCAACCTGCTGTCTTCTGGTAGACTCACACCCACAGCCTGTTGAGTAGGATTTTTATGTGCAAATTGTGTATCCCTGGAAATAGACTTTCAGATAATGGCCAGGAAAATTAATAAAATGATGACTACATTTGCCTGTAACTTCTGTGAAGAATGCCATTAGCGCAGATTAGTCTAATTTATATCTGTAAGGGGATAGTTCATAGGTTATAGAGGTGGCAGGTGTTTTGGCTCAGCAGAAGCAACAAACAAGCACAAAGCACAACACCTGGCACTATGCTGTTATACTGTGTTACACTTTCTGCACAATTGCGTATATATAAAGAATTTTGCTTATTTTACACAATTATTTCCTTTTTTCATTTACCAGATACTTTATTAAAACTTTTACATCTAATCCTATTATTAGGACGTCTGTTCCAAAGAAGAAAAATGTAAGTTTTTCTAGTATGCATTGATACTAGTTCACAATAGTTAACCTTCACGTATGGGTTAACACACAATACATTTGGTAACCTAAGCTAATAATTTGGACACCTACCGTGTTTCCCTGAAAATAAGACAGGCTCTTATGTTAATTTTACCTCTGAAAATCGCATTAGGGCTTATTTTCAAGGGATGTCTTATTTTTGTCATGTACAAAAAAAAATCTATAGAAAGATTCTTCTGTGTTACCTGTGACCTGTCAAAATCACATATTTTTTCTGTTATATACAAGGAATCATGAATAAGAATGGACAAAAATGATTAATGGAAAAAACACAGCTTCATAAGCAAACAAGTGCAACATAACAAGAAAATGTGCTGACAATTAACATATGACTCATGGAGTAACATGCAAACACAGAACAGTAACCAATATAAATCTAAAAATAAAAGCAAAAAAAAAAAACCTCAATCAATATACATTGCTGCTAATGAATAAAATACTAGCAACGACCCTTTGAAAAGAGAATCCACCAACCTATTATTTCTCCTAGTTGGAGAGTCACACCATAGAAGGGTTAATAACCACCCTGTGATTTCTTGACCCCTTGCTCCAGTGCCTTTAAAACCTCATGCTCTCTCTCTGCTCTCTCTGTCCTCTTGGTATCCCTCTGCGTACCACGTGACTGCAACCTCCGAAGAAGCCGATAAGGCTTACTTTCGGGGTATGGCCTATATTTCTCCCTTGCATGATTAGCATGCTAGGGTTTATTTTCGGGGTAGGTCTTATTTTTGGGGAAACACAGTAGTTTAATTAGCTATTCCCCTCAAACTGAATTTCTTGTTCTTGATCGAACAGAATCCTCCATCAGGCTTTTTTTGTGTCTAGGAGCCTGGTAGAGAGGGTTTTTCCTATGCCAATGTGCCGTATCTTGTGGGAACCTGAACTAGGGCACTTGCTGTCATATGTCTTGTTCCTATTGAGGATACTCGCATGTTAATATCCATTTAGTTTTGCATAGAGTAGGCAATGTATAGAATCTCTGTTGGGTTTAAAAGCTCTGTGTGTCTCCAATAGGGAGATTAATTCTCTTTATTTAAACCAATGACCCCAAAAAGTAAGAAAGAATTGTGGATGTTAAATTGTCACCAAAACTGAGTGAAATATGGGAGACAATTGTTGTGGTGGGAATTCTCTTCACATTCTGCTGTTGTATGTACATTATTAGAAATAGTGGGCAATCTGGTACCCGTAAACCCTGTAACTTTTATCTACTTTCTGTTGTACACAAAATAAAGAAAATATTTTTTTTTCCTATCATTTCTGCTACAGGTACAGCAATATGCAAGCATGCCTGTGGTGTGTCCTGTACTGTCACCATTATCTGTACCCAATAAAACTGAAAGCTAAATTTTGTTAAAAAATTTTGCCCAGTTGTATCAACTTTTCTTTATGTTTTAGTTTTTAAGGTTTGACATTTTGTTCATGTTGGTATTCAGAAGAAGCCTAAAATGAGTCTTTGTAGCTTTGTGCAAACTGGAGAACCTGCAATATAGTCAGATGGAAGAATATACACACATCTACACACCTGGAAGCCAAGACATTTACCAGGATTGCAGCTGTTTATTGCCTTACACACATGTACTTTGAGATACAAATTCAAGCTGGCTATTAATTTAGGCTTGGGCAGTTTTGGGAGCACCAGGCTGTTTAATCTGCAGAAATTAATAACCCTTAGGATCATCATTTTCAGTGCAAGACAGTACTATGTGATTATGAACTGGGCAATAACTATGTATGACTGACCCCCATAGGAAAACCAATGGCAGAAGTATTTTATACAAATTTATATTTTATACAAATATAATTTCCATATGCTGTTGCTACCTTCTTTTATACTATTGTGTATTCAGAAGGTTCTGCTCCTGATAGCAGTTACATGGTATGCTAAGGTATTGGCTACAATCTGATTGTGCTGCACTGTATCATGAAGGTTTTGGTGTTCTGTTTAAGCCTAGCATAAAACCAACCTACCTTTGGGAATTTCTGGTGTCTTTTCTGATTTTCATGGTAATACACAGTTTTTTTTATCAGGATAATGATAGTATTTTCCTGGAATGTGCAAAGATTATTAATGTTTTTTCTAATAGGTTAAAGTTGGAGACCAAACTGCAACTGGAGCTGGACCCAATAAGAAGACAGCAAAGCGAAATGCTGCTGAAGCAATGTTGTTGCAGCTTGGATATAAAGCTTCAACGCCTGTTGCAGAGAGCAGTGCAAAGGTAACAAATCGTATCATAGTTAATCCAAAAATGTAAAGGTAACAAATTGTATCTAAAAAAAAATTTGAGTATATATAATGGTAATAAACAGTATTGGAGTAAGTGAGTGTGGAGAGTATATGTATAAATGAGATTTACTGATCCTAGATAGCAAAGATAGAAGTTTTTTTTACCTAACAGCATAACCTAATGCCAACCTAATTTTGGTTTGGTACATTTGTCAAACTTTTACTTATCTGCATCAATGCATGGATATAAACAAGTGGTTGGTCATATTGTTTTTTCTATTGCAAGATTGCTGCCAAATTCTAATGATCCCCTTTGTGTGCACTTATCATACATAAAACTAATAATTTCTCCCCCATGTTAGCCATTGACCAGAGCAATATTCACCATTATCTCTGCACTTAGTGGCATATGATTGATGTGGAGCAAATTGTGTCATAGTTACATAGTAGGTCAGGTTGAAAAAAGACATAAGTCCATCAAGTTCAACCACTAGGGAAAAACCCTGGTACAATTTGCCTCAACAGGGGAAAAAAATTCCTTCCTGATTCCATGAGGCAATTGGATGTTCCCTGGATCAACGGTCTCTGTTATTTTTAATTTAAAGCCCTAATACCCAGTTATATTCTGTGCTTCTAGAAAAACATTCAGCTTTTTCTTAAAGCAGTCTATTAGTTCCTGAAACTACTTCCCGAGGGAGCCAATTCCATATTTTCACAGACCTTACAATGAAGAATCCCTTCCTTATCCAGTGTTTAAACTTCTTTTCCTCCAGGCCCAAAGAGTGCCCTCTTGTCCTTTGTAATGGTCACAAAGTGAATAATGGGGAAGAGAGTTCTCTGTATGGACCATTTATATATTTATACAGGGTGATAATATCCCCCCCTAAATATCTCTTCTCAAGGGAGAATAGATTCAGTTCAGCTAATCTCTCCTCATAGCTGAGCTCCTCCCTTCCTTTTATTAATTTAGTTGCCCTTCTCTGCACTCTCTCCATTTCCACAATGTCCATTTTGTGAAACTGGTGCCCAAAACTGGACTGCATATTCCAGATGTGGTCTGACCAATGCTTTGTACAGGGGCAGGATAATGTCTCTATCTCTGCAGTCTATTCCTCTTGTGATACAAGAAAGTACTTTGCTGGCTTTAGATTTTGCAGCCTGGCACTGAATGCTGTTATTAGGTTAAGTCTGTTAAGTCTATCATCTACCAAAACCCTCAGATCCATTTCTGACCCCCCCCCCCCAACTGTATTCCCCCTAGACAGTATGAAGCATGCATGTTAGACCCCATGTCTCAATTCAATCATTTATTTCAGCTCACCACCCTTACTCCAACTGTACACATACATTATATCAATACATAAACCATGCTACTGAAAGAATTTGTGACGCCATACTGATAAACTCCTCTCTGATGTAGAGGAATCCGCATCTGAAATCCTCACCAAAACCATCAAATCCTTTAATATTGATTCCCATGGTCCTCAGCATGCCTTCCTTGTTCCTTCTAGTAACCTACTGTATTGGGTGAAGGTCAGAGGAAGAGACTGGTGAAAACTGTGAGGATTATGAAAAATGACTACACCTTAAAATTCATTTCAGTTTGGGATGCAAAATCCACTTGAAGCAAACCAAAAATAGGTTATCTGCAGGTCAGATGTCTGAATGATATCCGATGTGTCTGAAACATATTCTATTGTCTTAGGTCTAAAGCCTGTTGAGACAGTTCTTGTTGCTCTATTTTATTCTGTAGTATTGTTGGGCAGGAAGACCACTCTGCATTATGGCAACCCATTTATTTAGGGGGCTGTGTAGCTGGTGAACTCCTAGTCAAAACCCCCAATCTCTGCGTGCTTGAGTTGGGTAAGTAACATTCAAACCAGAGGGTCATGGCAATACAGCAAGTGGCGAATTGCAAACTAGTCAGCAATGGGTACTAAACAGCATACTACCAGCAGACACCCATAGGGCAAAGGTGATGGTATCTGTGTAAATGGTAGCTCGCCTTTCAGGGATATCTTTTTTTTTTTTTTTTTTTTCTAATTTGTACTGGTGTAGTTTTGTGGCATGATGTGATGTTTTTGTCTTTCTTGCAGCAAGGGGAAATTCAAGGCTGGGGACAACAAGGTTCTGGTGCATCTGACCAAACAAGCAGTAAGTTTTTTTTTTTTTTTTTTTAATTCCTTCACAAACTAGGATAGCACATAACTTGATTTTAGGTAATAAAGGTATTTATAATGAAAATGAATCTCTATAGTTCAATTTAAAGTACTAATATGCCTCAAAAAAAGTTTCTGCTTAGTTAGGCAAAATGTAATTACATCTAAAATTCCCACAGAAAAACCTTTTGCAGATTGCATCTGTGTTGTTGTAATACATTTATGGGATTGAAGGGATCGTACCGTGTAATGGGATTGTTTTCTAGTAATCTAGGTAAAGTATTAGACCAGTTAAAGAAGCTTAAGCTGTGTACAAACATGCAATAATTATCGTTGGAAACGAAGTACTAATGATCGTTCGTCCGATAATCGTTAACAAAAAAAGTGCACAACGACGCCGATGAACAAGGATTGTCGCTGGAAACGAACAACCGTCCTGGTGGATCTGATTGGGCGACGATCGTTCGCTATCGTGTATACGGTTGTTCAGTGATCGTGGATGGTTCTGCAGTACACTTTCTCCTTTACACGTCACTTCCTGCATCGTTCAAACGATCGTATCTAGCGTGTGTACTTTATTGGTGGATTATATTTGAACGATCGTTTTGTTAGAGCATGTACAGAATTGTGCACAATTCGATCATTCAAAATATTTGTGCATAATCGTTAGTTGTTTGTTTTCCAATGACAATTATTGCATGTGTGTACCTGGCTTTAGATATATTGTGGACATTGTGATATGTTGTGTTCAGTTGGGTTAGATCAGAGGTCGGCAAACTCCGGCCTTTAGGCCAGATACGGCCTAGCTGATAGTTTGTTCCAGCCTAACGCCCCCTGGCCGATCTGGCCTAATGCTGTCCGGCTATGCGTGGCTCTGGAGCTGCAAGTTGCCGACCAGGAAACAAACTACCAGAGCTCTGGAGCCGTATGCGGCCCTTGAGCCTCCTTTTGCTGTGGCTCTCTTAACACTTCTGCCGCCGCGGTAAATAGGGAAGGCCCCCTGAAGGGAAATCCATCTCTTCGGCAATGCAGACGGAGCAGAGGGATTTCCCTTGGAGGGGCATTCCTAATAGGGGGCGGAGCCATTAGGCGGGACTCAGTCCGGCCTAGTGTGGTCCTGCCCACCCCATAAATGGCCTAGTGGCCAAAAAAGTTTGCAGACCTTTGTGTTAGATAATAACACAATAACTTCTGCAACCCATGCAGCTTCTTTTGAAGTAGTTTTTATGTGTACTTTCAAAGGGAAGTGCAGTTCATCTCCTCATATATGTGTTAAGGAGAAGAACCAACCGCTTGTGTAATTCCAAAAAAAAAGGAGAATGGAAATGCAACTTAGTCTATTCGAAAAAGGGGTCTACTGGTTTGTACCAAAATATTATTTTATAAAACACTTTTATTGTGCCTCTTTCAATAAGGAACAATGGTTTCAATATACTTGCGTGAAAACATACATTTAGGTATAGGTCAAGCAAAAATGAAAACATGATCATAAAGCGTTTACAATGTTACAGAAGTATGAGTTTAGTCCTTAAAATCCCAACACCTTTCGAAACACTACTTCTTCAGGACTACAGGATATCTTAGATAGCATAGGTGAGTGTCAATTTATGTATGCAGGTGTGTAAAGGGTACTACAATTCTACACAGAACCTGCAAATTCATTATTACAGAAATTACACTGTTTGACTGAAACATATCTGCTTGTATGACCAACATGGAGAAAATCATTTACGGTAGCTATTCAGTTAGTCCCCATGTTACTTAAAACAATTGAACTGATATAACTCTATAAACCTTCCATTTGCAGAGCTTCACGTTTACAGTTTTTCCTACTTTGTAATTTTACTCAATGTATTTCATAGGTGACCTCTATAAAAGGTTACTCTATTTTGAAAGTATTCCGGAAAGAACATTTAATGAGCCTGTACTTCAAAGCAGACATCAGCAAATAATCTAATATAGTTAAACTGTAGTATAAATTATTCCCAGATGTATATAGAAATTCTGACACTGATTTCATTATTTTTTAATGATTCATTTGCCATTATTTGCATAGGTACATAGTCACAGTTTCTTTTTGTATTCTGAAAAGAAACATGCATCCATTCCCTAGCAAATCTAGGAGAATAGGCTCTAAATATCTTGTAGTAATTTATAAATGTAAGATAGAACATATCTATGTAATGCTGGGAAAGAACATTTATTAATTTTTTTTATTCTGGTATAGGTAATGTAAAATGCATGAGGAGTGTAAGGTTTTACAAAAAGTGTTTAACTGGAACAGGTAAAATCAATTTCCTGATAAGTACCGGTTAGAGGATGAAGGGACAAATGTACCTAGTTTCAGTTCTATACATATTCTAGCTTGCAGCCAATCCTCCCTAACATACCCACCTAAAATAGAGAAAGTAATCCCTAAAGGAAACACTGCATTGTCAAAAAGTGTTACCTTTGTGCATCACTGTTTAATATGATAGCTCTTTTTAAATACTGTGTAATAATAATAACTAAGGATTAGAAGAGAGTTTATATTTATCCTGACACTCAAGCCAGGTATTTTAAACTGGCAATGTTAAAGGGGAACCAATAAATTGTTTCACAACCTACGGAGTGGAGACCCAGAAGAAGGCATTTGGTGAAAGAGGAGGCAAAGATTGCTCTAGCAACAAAGAGAAAACTTTTATTTTAACCTAATGATACTGCCAGTGACACACTTTGTTCAGGGGTGATGACAGTCATCCAGTGTACTATATCTTTGAAGAAGAAGCACTGTCACCCTAAGACATAAAGTATGTTTGTAACCACCAGACATGATTCTGTAGTTCAGAGGCAAACTTTCTGAGAATTTGCAGGGTTGATCAGACTGCTGACACAAAGTGCACAAAACAGGCATAGAATGAAATCTGTAGCAAAGGTTGGGCGATTGTTTTCAGGATTTACAGATCTAATAGGTTCAAGACTTTATCTATGCACAACCTATAGGTGGTCTCCATCAACACTGAAAGTCTTAGGCCGCATACACTCGTGCAGTAATAGTCGTTGGAAAGGATCGTGAAAGATGCATCGGCAAGCACTGCACAATGCATGAACTGAGTGCTGTACATACGCCCAGTATCAGCCCTGAGCCGATTATTGGGCGAGAACCGTTGGATGTGTGTACGTAGCTTTAATGTGATGTATATTACAAAACCTTCCAGCATGAGATTGTTGTACTCCTGGACTTGGCTTTGATTGCAGCCCCTGTGATTACTAGATATACTAGTGATTTTTTGGGACTTGGGATATTTTTTTATTTGTATGCTATCTTTCTGTGTTTAATTCTTCCCTATGCCTAGCATACTTGTCTACTCTATATTAAAGGGATTATTTTTGTGGATCAAAAGAACAAAAGTAACAGTAAAACCATGTGTATCTAAATGTTATACAGGTAAGAACAAGAAATGATAACATAAGGATCCTTGGCTTGTAGTTTACCTGGCAAATGAACACTTTCCTTGTTAAAATATTAGAGATATTATGCTTCATTATGTCTGTTTAAACCAACAAAGTCCCAACTTGTGATTTGTTCCCTGGCTTTCTCCACTTGAAGAGCATGAGAGATGTCTACACGGAGCCAGGTTGGCTTCTTCCTTCATAGTAACCAAGTTAGAAATTATTTGCCAATAGGCTGATTTTTTAGATCACTGCCAGGATAAAATGAATCATTTGGTACTGATCGGTTGACATGCACATGTGTACACGTGTTCAGGCAATCAAAGTAATCCTTTCCCATGCAAACTGTTTCTCAATGTCCAGCTACAGGTTCTGATCAAAGAGTCCAACATCGGTTAGCTCAATAGTTACATCAAGAATTTTGAACTTTGTGCTGGTGGAAACATTCTAGATAAATGTATTAATTTTGCCTTTCCTGTAATAGTGTGCTGTCATTACCTAGATTGATTGTTTGTTAATGCAAAGAGGGGGAGCTGTGCTGTTAATTTATGCAAAGCAGTGCTTGAAGCATGGTGCCAAAGTGTTTGCCTTTTAATCCAATTTACCCAACACTTATGTGTAGCTGGGGAAATTGCCATAGATTAGAGAAAGTGCTGCTGTCAACAAAATTCTGTTAACATTTAAGATGTCAACCCAGTTTACTCTCAGTTAAAATCTATTTGGTTAATATTTGGACATTGCCTAGGACTGACTGTAGACAGGATACATTTTGGGAACTGTTGACAGCTAATCCTAAGGTTATTTGTAATTTTTTTTTCTGAACTTTTGACAGTAGTTGCAGGCCAATGCAAACAAAATCACTTCTAAAATGTATCTTAAATCATCTTTAGCCAAATATTTGGCATCATGTAGCAGTGTTTTCCCCAGCCCCTTTAAGCCGGACACACCACCCAGCACTTTTCAGTAACCACCTGGCTGTTTTTGGGTGGTTACTGAAGAATTGGGTCACAATACAGTGGTTGCCACTCTTCTACAGTTTCTTGATTTCTTGAACACTGATGTAGGTAAATCATTTGAACAATATCTACATCTTTATCTGTCATAAGTGATCAAATGTTGTGCCTCAAGTGCTCCATATTTATTTAAAACTTCAAATATATTATTTAGGTTATCCCAATAGAAGTGAGGGTTGCTGTGTGTGCCTGTTAGGGAGATTCACATTCTCTAGCAACCTTAAGAACTGAGAGTGATGACAAAACCCAAATTTTTAGGTTTTCCAAAAACAAAAATAGAGGGATGAATGATGTCTTGGACATTTCCCCCAAGATATTGCCTCTCACTGCCCATTGTGTTATCAGGAAACATTTCCTTAATGAATTTGGATGTATACGGATGGAAAAATAAAAAAACAAAAGTTGGACCCTTCCTACTACTAGTTGTGAGTTTACATACATTTTGGGATCTTTTTATAAAAGCAGTGAATTTGATATTCATCAAACATTCTCCATGCCCATGTGTTCTCAAGGACGGTAATTCCAGAGAGTGTTTGGTGTCAGATTAAATTGCTTATTGATTTGCGTATTCTGTATGGAAGAACAATGGCCGGATTTTCTTTTAAGTGTTATGTTCCAGCTTCCTATCACAGTAGTTCTTTAGTAAAATGTTATAAGTGAGCCCTGTGGTTAGGGACCAGCCTTTCACTGCATGTTAGTGTTCTGTCTTTGATATGCCATGTAGATTTCCAGATAATCCTTTGCAGAGCTGTTACACTTATTCATGTGCATGGCAGGGTGCAGCATGGGTTGCATAATGAACACCAAATTGTGTTGACACCCTTTGAATCAGTTCCTCCTCCCTGGGTGAAGATGTGTATTGTACCTGCGGGGGAAGATTGCTTTTTTTTGTGCACTCTTTGATAGGCTTTCCAATGTTTTATCAGCTGAATTCCTGCACACTGATCACTGTGTTTGTGAAGGTGTTTCCTAGCATCAGACAAACTTCTGTAAAGTTAGGTTTTGGCCACAGTTTGTAAAAGATGTCTCGTGTAGATATATTCCATTTTGTTTTCTATATGTAAATGTGTATATCTAAGACAATAGCCTGTTGGTATATTAATATATAGGGTTCAATTCAAAATCTATCAATATGTTTTTTATTATGCGTTTATTTTAAATTTAATGCATTTAGTTATTGAGAAGAGCGAGAACAGGAGCTTTTGTGTTATGCAATATTAAGCCTTTAACAGCCAAATTGCCAAATAATGTGAAACTAACAACTCCATGACTGTCTGCTATTTGTTTGTAAGCTAAATGTTCATTGGAATAAAATAGTTGAATAGATTGTACAGAATAAAAATAATTAACCTATCCAAGTGAACTGAGCTGTGAGTGTGAATAAATATTTATCTCCAAACAAAAATAAGTTGCAGCATGGAAAGCCTAGTCATACAATATCATGTGAACCACACAACCATTTTTATACATCATGAGAGAAAGAGAGTACACCCCTTTTCAATTTTAAAGTTTTGTAAATCAGGAAATTTTGTAGTTTCCTGGGATGCAGCAGTGCAAAATCCTGGACCTGTCATGTTTGCAAGGTTGCCTGCAAACAGTTTGTGCTATATCGGGCATATATGCTGTGCATACCTGGTGATTATAGCAGAAGCTCACCTGCCTCTGGTTAAAGTTTTTCTGTAAGGATTTAAATATGGGCACCTGCCATTGCTGCTTTGGTGATAAATACTCTGAAGTTTTCATCCTCATCTTTAGTTTGCTGTTTAGTACCTCTTTAATATGGACCAAGCATTAGGGCAGTGATGGGCTAGTGCTCCCAATATGCACATAATGTCTGCAAAAAGTTTTGCATGTTCTGCCCTTTTTTGTGTGCATCCTTGGGTTGGAGGAATTTGTCCTCATGACCCAAACAAATTCTGTACAATTGGCTTCCATCCAGAACTGGTCCTTCTGTGTCTCTGCATGTCCAGGACATAAGACTGTAAGCCAGTGACCACCAGTGGAATTTGTTCTATATAGGTTACTTTAATGTACAGGTGGGCAAATGACAATCTGAAAACCGAGGTCTCACAGCAAATTCCTCTACTAAAGACTTGCCATTTTAAGTGGACTACCCGCTCCTTTAATACAAATCTTAACCTTTTCTATTAGGTTGTAAACTGTGCCTGGTACTCTTGGCTGTCCAAACTGACTGAAGCAAGAGCTGGCAGTGCTCAGCTAGCAGGATACGTCCCTGTATCCTTGGGTAGCCTGCACTGGTGGTCCCATATGCTTCTATTCAAAATGTAACGAAGCATGCAAAATAAATGGCAAGCCTTTATTTGGAACATAAATTTATAGCGGGCAGTAATGTTAAAATTACTTAAAACAACTCTTGAAAATGGAATTTCACTTTTGTAAACAAAGCATGCTTTTAATTACCCATGTCATACTCAAATACTATTGCCCAACAGTGCAGTCCACAGCATATACTTTTTTTGTGTGTGTGTTTTTTTTAATGTGTCTGAATCCTATCCAAGTCCATGTCCTAGACATCATTTAGGGGCTTGGGTGGATCACACAAAACCACAAAAAGTGCTGGAAGGCCAATGCCTAATGTTTGTTTTTCGTCATTAATACATCAAACAGGAACACATCTGCTCCCTGGTATTGGCTTTATTAAACACTTTGCAGTGTGTACAATCAATCACAGTTGTTAAGTCTTTCATTGAGATCCATCACATGCTGTTTCCCTTCTCAGCAATGGTTTACCATGCTTGTTTTCTTCATTATCTAATTCTGTACCAACTTCTGTTAAAATTTACAGCATATACTATTTCAAACTGGTCACTTCTAGTGCTTTAATCCCCCAAAGCAACATCATTTTGAACAAACATCTTTCAAACTGTTTGTAGGCTTTAAAGTGAAGCTTTTCGTACCCAAAGCACTTAAATTTAGTGGTATCTTTTGTAATCTGTTTTCTGCAATCCACTTTTTTTTTTAACTCACTACACCTTTCTGTGTAATGTTTTTTGTAAAACAGACTAAACAGATTTGCTCCTCTCCTATTTTGTGATACTTCTCCCACCTCTTAGATGGTAAGCTCCTCCGGGCAGGGTCCTCTCCTCCTTCTGTGTCACTGTCTGTATCTGTCTGTCATTTGCAACCCCTATTTATTGTATAGCACTGTGTAATATGTTGGCCCAATAAAAATACTGTTTATTAATAATATTATGCAGATTTTGACTGTTTGAATGCAGCTAAGCCGTCAGGTTCATATCTTACTGCTCTCCGTAGCCACTGACATATGCATAAGTCCTTTCACCTTGTTCATGTCTGTTAAGATATTGTGCCACCAAATATTTATGGAGTGAGAGATGTAAACCGGGTGAGCCATTAAAAGCATGTGTTCACACATCATTTTTAGTTTTTGGTATATATGCTGAATAAAGGGTGAAATCTATAGATATAGCTTCTATTTTTAGACAATTTTAACATAGGTTAGATTTTTAGATCCCGGGCTTAATTTTTCTATATGGATGTTAAAGATTTTACCTGATTTTGAGGAAAACTCAGTTCTGTTATTGTAAGATTTACACCTGTCCTTTTCTCTTCAGCTCCCAAGGGAATTCTTCATCTCTCTCCTGATGTCTATCAAGAAATGGAAGCCAGTCGCAGTAAAACTGTGCATACCCCTTCTATCAACTATCTGTCATCTAAAGAGTTGAACCAACCATCCAGCTCATATTTTAGCACTCCAGTAGGCCAAAGTTGCACTGCTGCTATTGGTAGAGATCTACTGACCAATGGCAGCTCCCCTACTACTGAGGCTATTGGGTTTGCGGGGAACAACAAGACATGCACCACATCTTCTGTGCAGCCTTCCAAACAGCTGGAGTATCTGGCAGGCATTCAGGGCATGCAGGTGAGGAAATATTTTTATTCTTTAACACATAGAAGTCAATCCATGTGTACTTTGCTCCTAGACATGTTATAAATACAGAACACAAAGTGAAATAAATTTAAAAATATGGTTGGAAAATTGAGTGCTCCCTCAATTGTTGGTGAACAAGTGCAGGCGTCTTGTAATCAAAGCTTCATGGAGATAAAGGTAGCTAAAATTTTAGCTTAAAGGGCCAGTTCACCAATCATAATATTTCTATTACTGTTCATCATCTGCTAACATTTAGGGTCAAAAATTAAATTTCAATTTACGAAAGGCTTTATTGCACAGATAAACTAAGTGTACCATGTAGGCATTATAATATTCATAATTGTGGTTAAGTTAAAGGCCAGTTATAAAAGATTAACATACTGTTATCTTTTTTCAAAGTGTTTCATTTTTAAATTACTGCTAGCTTCAGGATGGGACTAACTTGGAGTTTCCACTTCCTGCTCTGACAACCTTGAACAAAATATTTGTCTTTCTAAAAACAGAAAGCATGACATTGTTGGAGGAAAAAACTTCTTCGGTTCTACCCTTTTTAGGAACAGAATCAACATCTGATCTTGCACTATTTATTTAATTTTCATGGTTCCATAGGCTGGAGGGATTATTGGGCATCTCCCTTTTATTTGTTACCCGGCAGTGGTATTCAATGGTTTTGATTAAGGAATTTGGAAGTCTGGGTTTTATCCTATTTTTTTTCTTCAAAAGCCAAACACAATGTCCCGTCTCATACTGAAAAAGTGAGGTTTATTACAGAAGTCACATGCTACATTAGGAAGATCTTGACTCCTTTCACACTACAATGCATACCCAAAAGATCTAAGCGTTTTAGCACAAAACATGTTAAAATGTTCTCACTACATTTGCTAATTAAGAGCTTTTAATATCCATCATAAGATTACAAGCACCACCTGGATAGAGGGTACCTCTCTGTGGCCTTAATTGTGTGCATGTCATTGTAATCAGAATATAGTTTTGCCATCCTTCAATCTCAAATATAAGTCTCATGTCAGCGCTGCTTAATATGTTGGCGCTATATAAATCCTGTTTAATAATACTGTTCATTAAGATTTTAATATTAAGTCTTTAGGAGATTTCCTAATGGCTTATGCATGTTATGAGTCAACAAGAAGCTGAAAAGTAATGGTTTACAGCATTTCAAGGTTAACAGTTTTGTGTATATCCACTGTGACAGCATATACGCAGGTCAGTATATTTCTGTGGTTTGATGCAGGATGGGAGGTTTATTTGTCCAAGTTTCAGTGGTTTGCATTGGGTTTTTGAGTGTGTGGGGAATGAACACTTAAAGAGCAGTTGAAGCAAGTTGGCTAATCAAGGACAATAAAAAAAAAATACCAGCCTGCTTAGGGTCTGTTCACCCTGAAACCAGTGCTGAGGCCTCATCAGTCTGGAGAGCTTGGAACATATCTGTGTGTGTAATGACAGTGACCTGGGTGGGACATGTGGAGAACATTGTATCGCTCACTTTAGGGACCTAGGCACCATAAGACTGTTCCAAATTTGTTGGCCAGGTAAGCTTATGTGCAGTTAATTACCAGATTGCCAAGAATTTATTTTGTTCAATTTTTGGGATACCGTTGTAAGTTAACCAGCACAAGTGTTTCACTCCCAAAAACTTTGGTGTGCCCTGACCCCACCTGCCCCCACTGCTGAAGTAACCTTTTACAGCCTATAAAAATTTGGAAAATGGCACAAACATTGACACAAACTTTTGATTTCCTAATTCAAACATCAATGCTACAAAAAAGTGGGTTGCATGTTGACAAGACCTTTGGCATGTTTCATGCAAAGATGCAATGAATCCTAAAACCTTGGGAGCTTGCAAAATAGCACTACCCCTCAACCACAAATGTTTAACAGAGCTCTGAGCCACACTTTGGCCTTATTTAGTACTCTAGGTACTGTGTTTAAAGTTATGCCAATTTTAATGTGTACAGTATCATCACCTATTACTGCATGTTACTTGAATATGTTTAGATTGTTCAAGTTTTCAAAACACGGGACCGCAATTACCTGGACACCAGACAAGTTCTTTGTACCATTCTTAGCTTGATGCCTGCCACTAATTTTAAAAAAAATGTACATTTGTTATCATATTCTAAAAATCAACCCTATGGTTTTCTTTTGAATTTTTAATGGAAGTTCCTTTGTGGAAATGCACATTTTATCTTGTCAGGTCTTTGAAATTACCTTCTTTAAACTGACACTCTCATAGAGGCTGAAATACCTGGACTTTCATCTAGGAATTCTAGTTTCTAAGAACTGGTGTACTGGAACATGAAATCAGTAATTCTGACACCTATTTGGCACTCCTCCACAGCATACCTATCATGTTACTGCATTTTGAGGAAGGTTTGCAGTGACTGCTCCAAATTTCTCCTATTCTCCTATGACAGAGGCACTTTAAAGCCCATATCTGGACACATGTTAAGTTATTTTATTTTAAAATAGGGATTTTTCATCAGGTAAGTCGCAATATTCATATTGATTTTTTTTTTATTCAGAGTTTATAGCCAAGGAAATGTGGAACACAGGGTCCTCTTCAGATCTTCACCCCATGGTGGACTGTTCTCAGTTACCAGTCCTTAGATATGAAGGAGACTTCATTGAATTCATTTGTTCAAGCTTGTTTTCACTTTAGTTTTATCTGATGATTTTGGCAGTAACACACCATATATTTTTACAACAATTTCTCACTACAAAATATATGGAGTAGTATTGTCACCCTAGACTACTTGCTCCTGATTTGAGCTACAAAACACCTATTTCTCCTCGTTCTCATAACATAAGTGCACTGGCATGGCTGGTTATGCTACTTGAGATTTCTGTGAAGCACAGGCATAATTTACAGCAAGTTTAGTAGGTCTATTGATTTTCTGTGAAAGAATGTGTGGTTATATATATGCCTACAATGTAATCCACCGTCTCCCTCTACACTTGCACATAGCAAGATTCAAAGGGCTACGGTCCAGCATTGGTTTTCTTCACTAAAAGTCCTTTTCTGCTGCCTGCACAGTACAGCCCTATTGATTTTATGGTCTTTTTCTTGCCAAAGTATACAACACTATAGAAGGTAATAGGACTGTACTGCATGGGCAGAGAACTTGTGGCAAGGGTAATGTTTTAAAATGCTGGACTGACTCCAAATTAGTTATCTGTCTCTTTCTCAAACACCGAACAAGTCAACTGGTCTTCCTGGCAATTTATGGCTAAAGTTACAGCAGTGATAATGAGTTGGCTATAAATATGAAAATTGTTTGGAGTCTATGTTCATATTAATCCTGAATTCTGTCTAAAACATTTTCATAGAAATGGTTCTTTACATGAAGTCCCACTAGGATTGAAAATATGCCCATCACTCCATGGTCTGTACAACAGAAAATACCTTAATGCTGTCTAATGTACAAAGCCTGGACATTTAAAAGATATGACTGTAAAGATATTGTATTGTTTTTCTTATTTTAGTTCTGACTTTTTCTGAATGAAATTTAAATAAAGGGGTGTTCGCCTTTAAAATAGGTCTTTCAGGGAGGCTTATTGGCAGAAGTGGGTAAAGCCAAGCTTTGATTTTCTGTGAAAAGTTTGTTTTCACATATATAGCCTATATCTCATAGTCTTCTGTCTTATGTGGTTATCATTTCAACTGATTAGTAAGAGTTGCCCGGGTTTCTGACAGATTTAGTTTATTCTAGTCAACCAGTATTAAAACTAGTTGGTCAATGCAGTTCGCTTTCATAGTTTTACTCCTACATTTCCCTTTAAGGTTGAACTACAGGCAGATATTCGAAAAAAAATTTCTAAATATTTAAAAAAATGGTAATCAATACCTTAATTTGCCTTTTTATTATTCTCAGTATTCCCCTGCACTGAATCTTTTAGGCTGAGATTGGTTGGAGCAGAGTCAGTAGTAGTCCAATGCTTTCAAGATGGATCTCATCAGCATATTGCAGCTACTCAGTTGACCAGGCCTGGCTAAATTGCTGAACCGAGGGATAGTATGTGACTTGGTGGTATTGCTTGGCAAGGGTTCTTGGATCACAGAAAGTATGTGAATAGAATTACCTATGCTTTTTTCATATGTAAAAGTGACGTAACGTGCTGTGTAATATGGTGTCTTGATATAAAAACAGTTTAAATATAGGCCTCTGTATTTAGCCGAACTCCTTTGCAAAGCTTCAGCTCTGCAAATTTCCAGCATGAAATGATGTCAGGAACCCAATACACAAAGTGGTAACAAAACAATTACCTGCAACTTTACTTTAACGTGGCAAGCTTTGCTGTCCTGTACAACTTCTGCCGCCTGCAATCTCTAGGCTGTAATTGGCTAAATAATGGCTTGACGTCCACCAGATTCACTGACACAAAAGGATGTGTCTGTTTCCAAAGTGTTCAGGTGTGTTTGTGACTCCATGGTACCTGTGAAACAGTTCTCTTGAAGAAATAATCTATTCCAATATGTAAACTTCCATGCAGTAGTAGGTGGAAGTGCTTCATATACAATCTAAATATGTGAAAGCCTCTAACAGCGCAGAATTTCTGTGCATATACAAAACCTGGCATTAGTATGTACAAGTGGGGCTGGGCTTGAACTGTGAGATGAACATTGGAGATGGACAGGGATTTGTGTGAACTCATCTTTGTGTCCTTTAAAGTTCTGTGTAATTAGCTGGTGCTGTATCAATCCAGTGAATCGATAAATAATGATTAATGTATGTGCAGCCATTCCTTATCTCATGAAAGTGTTTGCTGCTTTCCGTTGACTTTAATGAATCATGGACTCATAGAATCGAAAGTTTAATGTATTATGTTCTGATAAAAATTTCCAGAAACGTACACCTTGTCCATTTCTATCAGAATTTCACTACACTTCCAGGGTATGGGACCAGCCTTCCTTTGACTATCTCATTGCTAGATTAAATTTTTTTTATTATTATAATTATTAAACAGGATTTAAAAAGTGCCAACATATTACAGCGCTGTACATTAAATAGGGGTTGCAAATGACAGACTAATACAGACAGTGATACAAGAGGAGAGGACCCTGCCCCGAAGAGCTTACAATCTAGTAGGTGAGGGAATTTATACACAATAGAATGGGAGATATGTAATGGTGGGAAGTAGTGACGGTTTCAAAAGACAGAAGAAGATGGATAGGCAAGTTTGAAAAAAATGAGTTTTGAGTGCCCTTTTAAATGAGCAGAAAGTAGGAGCAAGCCGAATAGGACGAGGAAGACCATTCCAGAGAGTTGGGGTAGAGGAATTGCCATTGAAAGAAAGTTGAAAGGAGCGGTCAGACAGATAGGAAGCAAACCAAGAGAGAGCAGTGTCACAGATACCAATGGAGTGCATGATTTATATCCTCTCTATATAATCAATAATTAATGATAGTGCTTAACACCTTTTCAAGTCAGGAGGATCTCGGACAAAGTTGTCAATCACTTCACTCACTTAATCACACTGTCAATCCCATATGCTTCCTTTGTACCACATTGCCAGTGGTAATTAATATCATGATACCACAAAGAATTCAGTTGTTATACAGATCAGAACTCCTGCAGGTTTGGGGCTGCTTTGTTATGGGGTGGTGAACTGTTAGTGCAGTGTTGGACATCTTTGTGTATGATCGCACCAACGTGGAAAGGATTTCCAAAATGTATCTTTGTTTATTCATGCATGTAAATAACATCTTTCTTAAGCTACGTACACACTTCCAATTATTATCGTCGGAAAACGAACGACGAACGTTCCTGCACGATATACACGAACCATCGTATAGCACCGATCCTGCACATAGAGGTAACGACACGATCGTTCGTAGATATTGTACACACAGTAGATACGATCGTTTAAGCGATAGAGGAACTATGTGCACGACAGGAAAGTGAACGGACGTTCGTTCATCACGCATGCTCTGAACATGGACGATCAACGAACGACCGTACACACGACCGATGTTCAACGATCGTCGTCCAATCCGGTCCGGTCGTTCGTTTCCAGCGACTTTCCTCGTTCGTCGGCGTCGTTGGTTACTTTTTTACGAACGATTTTTTGCCCATTCGATCGTTCGTCGTTCGATTGGAACGATAAAAATTGGAAGTGTGTACGCACCTTTAGTCCTTTCCAGAGTCCACAGTCATTTCACAACTCATGTCATGTCTCTCAGTGGAACTTACAGTCTAATATACATGTTGGCCCAGGTAGCCAGCTTTTTTCTGCTTCTTCTGATGAAATCTAACTTTAAACACATCAGATTGAAATGTTTGCTCTCATAATTCTACAATATTTGTACTAATATCCTCTTATTTAAACTCCATTTTATTCCAGAAGATAATGAATGTATTTTTTGCACTGTAACTGGAGTTGTATCCTCCAGCAAGAGGCATGTATAGCCAGTGAGTACAGATTGTTATATTCTGTATTGGTGAACTGTATCTCTGTGGGAAATAATTTAGTCGGGAGGCAGTTCTTATTACAAGACTCAGCAATAGAAAGTGCTCTGTGTTATGGAGTAGAAAAACACACACGTTTGCTTTGTTTGTTGTCTGCGTTGGAAAATGTTTCGGAGATTGCTTTGTCTATAGAAATGGTGTTTTTTTTTTTTAGATTTTTACGTATGCATATACCATAAAAATATGTTTTTTTTTAAATTATATTTGATATTTGCTAAACTATCCTGCAAGTGACCAGAGAAGTGCTCAACAATAAAAATACAAAATACCTGCTCTGTTATAGAAAATTTGTAACTTTAACCACATTGCCAAAAGTGTGTTTTGTGTATGTTCCTGAAAGCGGAGAAATGAATCCGTGTAAATGTGAATTTGGTTAACATATATAGTTCTAATTTTAAATCAGAACTAAACCCTTGATACTCCCCTGTCCATGTTTCTTTGCAGGGAGCCGCCATCATCTTCCATCCCTTTCTGTAAAATGACCTGCCTGATCATGCAATTGAAAGTTGTTAGAAGTGGAACTTTAGTTGATCTAATCTCTATCTGTCTTTTTCACCTTTGTTACATTTTGATGCTGTTCATCTACTGCAGTCTGTTGCAAGCATTTCTTCTATACATGAATATTCTAATGCAGTGGTTCTCAGGAACAGCTTTCTGATGGTGTAATATGTCGTAAAACAGCCAATTCTAGTTTTTATTGGAAGCCTTTGTGGCATGGTGACAATGCAGAAGACAGGGACACAGCATTTCCTCACTTTTGGGCGATGGACTTGGAGGGTCAGCTACCATAATTAGTAACTGGGCCACATTCAATGGTTTTTCATGGATTTTTAGACACAAATGGAATATTTGATCAGTTACTTTTGTAGTGAAACATGTGTTTGTAATTTGTTTTCTTCCAAGCAGTCCCAGTCTCAAGTGAACCCAACCAACTAAGCTGTTTGTTACCACTCAGTCTTTGCAGGTCGCTGCATAATCTCTAGGTGACCATGTGCCAGCTATTTCCTTTTCTGCATAGGGAAGAGATTATGAATGTCACTATTTGTGCTTGACAACTAGCCACTGGCTACGTCTGTAAATGTGTTTACAGGCCTAGGCATGGTCTCTTTGGGACAGAGAATATGCAAAGGCATTACCACACTACCTTCCTATAGTTAGTAGGGATGAATGATTACATTTATCATTAAAATAATAATAATTTTTTTTAGCTAAAAAAAACCTAATATAATTAGACTAATAAGAGGCTATTTTTGCTCAAGAACTAGACCAGGATAGTTGAAAAGTGATTTTTTTATCTCTCCCTGGGTTTGTAGAATAATTTTCTGTTTTCTTTACAGTCTCTTTAATGTAATGTATTTATGTATTTGTTTCTTTTTCTAATAAAGGCGTCTTTTTGTTCAAGAACTGTTGTAAGAAACCTCCTATATCCCCCAGAAACCATGTAAAGCCTCTACAAACCACTTTAATTTTTCCCTTCCACATTGACTTCAATGCATTTGGCAACATCTCACATCTTTCACTCATCCCTAATGCTAATCTCTGATGGCAGAGGTGAAATTCCCTTAAAGCCTCACTTATAATAAAAATGTGCTGTCATGCCTAGAGAAGAGAGATGTGACATCTCTGTTCAGGTAGTGTATTTACACAATGCCTTCAGTCCTGACAAATAACAATCAGGCTGCTTAAGTTAACAAAGCCAAATGCTCTTCCAACACTTGTGTGATGGACAGTGCTAGATAACACATAACTGCCTACCCAGTTGAGTAGCTTTTGAGTTTGAGAGCAAAAAGCACTAAATGCTGAACAAATAATTTTAGCCTTTAGGAGCCTTTTAGGTACATAAAAAATATTTCCTTTAATAAATGTTGCATTATGCACAAACATATTACAAGAAGTGTATTATTGGAAGTGTCTTATAGGTAATTAATTGAAGTCTCTTGTGATGATGGGCTAAATTGCAGTTTTCACAGGCTAGGTGGAGGGAGGGATGATATGAACTAAAAAAAACTTGATCCATAAAAACCTAGTAGGCAAGGCACTGACAGGGTTAGATGTGAGGATACCTGATGAGAATTCCTCACGTTCACAAAACCTCCCAGACTCTCAGGGCCAATAAAACATTATCAGTCAAATGGCTTCATATAGATAATGCTTAAACTACATTTGCACCTTTGCATTTTTTTTTTTCGTCTAGTGTGTTTTAGACATTTTTACTTGGATATTATCTTTGTGTGAAGCCCTCCTGTTGGAAATTACATTTTAAATGCAGCAAGCGTTTTTTTTTTTACAAAAAAAGCTTTTATGTTCGAACATCCAGTTGTCACCAGAACAGGAGAGAATGGTAGCTCAGAGGTTAGCATTCTGGCCTTTGCAGCACTAAGTATTGTATAGTAGTATCAAACTAAAGCAAAAAAAAATGTTTTGGAGACCGTTGATCTGTGCCTTGGGATTGAATGCATTCAAAATAACTAGGCCTTTTTCTTTACCTTTTCACCACTTTGTTTGCTCTTACTATTCACAATTTGGCCACCACTGAGTTCTAGACACGCCAGGCTAATGACTGTTGAGGCTACTAATCAAACATATGTTTCCCTGACACAATGATTGTGTTGTATATCATTACTGAATATGTCTGCCTTTATTTTCCTTCAATGATGAAGTGCGCTGTCTTTCTTCTATGTGTGTTTTTCATGCTCTTCTTGGTTGTGCTCTGCAGGGGGTGACCCTCTACAACATCAGACAGACAATCAGGAAGCCAGATTCCCACTGAGACTAAAAAATAACTGGGCTATACTTGTTTTTTGAGCAAGAGGCTCGAGTCTGGTGAGATAACCTTGTGATACTCTTCTATCTGTAAGAAATTACACATAATTACCCAGAAATTAAAGTACAAATAGCTAGATAACATTTTCCTTTTTAAAGTTTAGGATAGTTTTTTTTTTTTTTTTGAGTAAGGTAAAGGTTTAATTTACGGTAATGGTGTTATTGCCATCTAGTTCTGGTCATAATTATCACCACTTATATACATGTATAGGAAAAGTTAGACATGAAGGTGAGTTACTATGAAACTCAAAAACCTTTCAACCAAATGGTAAAACATAATGTTCCCCTTTCTTTTGCGTTGTGCAAGGTGTTTGAAATGAACCTTTGTTGAGTTGGTGGGTTCTGCTGAGGATAGGATCTGTTGTCAATATTGATGTGTCAAGACTTCTTTGGTTCATAAGCAACTTAAGTGTAATTTTTCACTGGAAGCTTGCTTTCTCTGGTTAAAACGGTCTTGCTTGTTACATATAGTTACAAAGTTATGTTGAAAAAAGTTCAACCACTAATTGAGAAATAAACCTATCCCAGATTTAAAACCCTATGGATATTCCAGAGGGAGGCAAAAAAACCCTGGTACAATTTGCCCTAACAGGGGAAAAAAATTCCTACCTGATTCCCTGAGACAATCGGATGTTCCCTGGATCAATGGTGTCTGCTGTCTTTACTTTAAAGCTTTAATACCCAGTTATATTCTGTGCTTCTATAAAAACATTCAGCTTTTTCTTAAAGCAATCTATAGTTGCTAAAACTACTTCCAGAGGGAGCCTTGTGTTTCTTCTAAGTCCATTTCATAATTTGCAGATGAGAGTTTGGTTACTGATTTGAACATTTTTCCTAAATTTATTGGCTTGCTATGGCCAATTGGTACAGAAATACTTTCTTTGCGGCAGCTTTTGTAAATCTATTCTTCATTAATAAGTTTAGTTTGTGAAAGGTAGGCATGGTGAAGCAATATAGATATTACAGAGGTTAGCACTCCGGCCTTTGCAGCGCTGGGTCCTAGGTTTGAATCCAAGTAAGGACGCTATCTGCATGGAGTTTACATGTTCTCCCCATGTCTGTGTGGGTTTCCTCCGGGTACTCCGGTTTCCTCCCACATCCCAAAAACATGCAGTGAGGTTAATTGGCTTCCCCTTAAAAAATTCACCTTAGACTACATTAATGACATATGACTATAGTAGGGACATTAGATTGTGAGCTCCTTTGAGGGACAGTTAGTGACACGACTATGGACTTTGTACAGCGCTGCGTAATATGATGGCGCTATATAAATACTGTATAATAATAATAATAATCTAGTACCTATGCAGGGAACAAAAGTCATTGTACATAGATAAAATTGCTTGTGAAACCTTTTCCACAAAAAAAAAATTTGTGTATCACAATTTAAATGATTAAATACAAAAATGATGACAGATAACTGAGGGTTGCTGTAGAATCACCTCTGTTTTAACAATATAATTTTAGAAACTTAAATAATATCATTTTTCAAACTAAAGATTGAATCCCTGGGAATTTGAATTCAGTTTTTATTTCCTAAGTAAAAATTCGGAAACCTTACAATACAAAAGTGGTATACAAAAAAAAATTGTCAGGTTCTTCTAGGTCTTTATCACCTCTCACTTTACTAATATTAAATATTCAAGAATAATATTATTAACTTGTATTTATATAGCACCAACATATTATGCAGTGCTTCACAAAGTCCATAATCATGTCAAAATTGTCCCTTAAAGTGGCTCACATTCTTTTGTGCCTATCGTAATCTTGTGTCATTAACCCAGCCTAAGGCCAATTTTGAGGGGATACCAAATAACTACATGTTTTTGGCATGTCGGAGGAATTTGAGTTTCCATTGGTGTGGGTGTCATACAAACTCCTTGCAGATGGCATCTTGTCCAAAATTTAGATCTTGTGATGCAAAGGTAAAACTGCTTACCTCTGAGCCAACCATGCTTGCCATGGACTTACCATACTCCGTTCATGTTATTAGAAAGTTTCATGGAAATTTATCTCACGAGGTCTTTAGAAAATGAATGGGTCCCTTAATATCCAATAGAAAATATTATACCTACTACCTAAATATTATACCTAAAATATTATATCTACTACAGCTTTAACCAACATGCAACTTACAGAAAAAGTATAGAGTATACAAACACAGCTGCTGAATACAGGGAAACAGCAGGTATATTCTGCTCCCCCAAGAAGGACTTATGGGCTCATAAGCCTTAGCACCCCTGTAGTTAAGCTTTTGCTTCCTGTTTTGTAAAAGTTTGTGAGAAAAACAATTTTCTGTTTTTAAAGCGAGCATGGAGACAGAATCTGCATTTCCATAGCCATCGCTTGCATAATACCACACACTTCCAAATCCCCTGTACTGGCATCTGACTGCTAACATTGAACCATCACTTTGTAATCCTTGCCTAGAAGTTTGTAATGGCTTTTGTTTTCTCTCTGTGGGAATAGTCAAATTCGTGAGCCCTTTCTATAACAGATGTTCTAAATCCATGACTAGAGCCCTTCACACTGTGCACGCATCCTAACTGGAATTAATTCACAAGTTTGTCATTTTCAAGTTCGTGATTTCCTGCATTTCTTTACATAAGACGTAGACATTCACAGAGGAGGTGCTGCTTGCCAAGTCAACCTGCATCTCGCCAGCTGTTCATGAATTGCCACTTACAGCATCGTCCCTTCAACAGAACAGTTGCCTTCACTTTTATTTAAATCGTCATTGTTACTTTAAACCCTAAATTAGTAGAGACTACAAGCTTATGTATTAAAGATGAACTCTAGACATAAAGAAACACCCATTATGTTCAAATTATTATTATTTTTATTAAAAATATACCTGGACTGAATGGTATTTTAATTTCCAAAGTTCATCCTTTTTAGTGCTTCTATGAACTTACCCACTACAGAAACTCTCTTAGAAATAGCTTTGTGGCTTCGGCCATAAAGTCGGAGAGTCGGGGAAGTATACCTTTACCAGTGCGTGAAGGCAGTAGAAGGCACCCAACTGATATCACAGTGCAGCAGCTCCTTTACAATTCTGGTTCTAAACAACGCTAAATTGTGATGCTAGTTGCATAAATATTAAAGAAACACACAAACTTTTAAAATACAGATATGGTTTCAAGTAGCAACTTTACTGTGTTGCAGAACTACAACTTCTGATAAGACACACCTAACAGCGTTGGATGCTATCTCTAAATTTTCATTCTGTGCTCTGTGGCACTACGGTGTAGTGAACATACATACATTGTTACCTCCCAGTATGCATTTGGGTAATTTATTTAATCCCTTCCTATGCTGTCAGCTTTGCGTCACTAGCAGGTTCATTATCTGCAGTACTACCTGTCACTGGACTGTGCAAATCTATCATAGAAAAATCTGTACAATGCCATTGATGACTTTTCATTTTAAAAAAGGTCTAGCTGCATGGTTAAAATCCTGATCCAATGGGTTCAACACTGAGTAGCTGGGGGTAACTATACCAATAAGGAACTTTGTCTTTCTACTTTCTGCATTGATTTTGAAGGAACCTGTTAAAATTATTTCTATTAGATGACTCCAGAAGTAAGGGATTCTTAATTCTCCTGTGTTTTCAGGACAATGTAACGATTGGGGCCAGTGGTAGAACCTACAGGACACAGGAAAGGATGGGGGTCAATTATAGATTCTGAAAATTCTTTATCAAGCTTTTTTTTTTTTTATTACACCGAGGATTTGCAGTGGAACAGTGAATAATATTTCTGAATAGTGACAGCCACCATAAAAGCTACCTTGATATAGATATGATGAGTTCTTTCCCTAAAATTTCTAGTTGCCCAACTGCCATTCTCACAAAGTGGCCCCAATTTGTTAAAACTCCAAAGCTGGAGAGGTTACACTTACATCAGTGAAGCTGGGTGATCCATCAAACCTGCAATGGATCTGGTCCAGGATTGAAAACATTTGCTAACATATAGCTAATGACTTTTAAGAGATCCTGGTTTGCTGACTTATGTCTGTGCGCCTAATTTAGGTCTGTGATTTAGAAGTGCTAAAAACACACAGGAGATTACAGGAACCCATAAACGCTACAACTAGCCTGCTAGAACATATGCCAGAATTCAATAATTGTTTGAAAGGATTTTCAAATAAAATGATTTGGTATGCACATATTAGAGAACAGGCAGCTCAGGTTTACCTGGAGTTATTTAGATTAACACTGTTTAGACAATAGCTTATTGTGACCTGTCACACACCTCAGCCTGTTGTATTGTAGTAGAGTCAGTTTTTCATTTACATAAAGCAAGATGCTCAAAAATGCTTATGCGCAGCTTTGAAGGTTGAAATGAAATAGTAAAAATAAAAGACACATTAATGATTTCTGTAGTCATTATTAAAGCATTTGTGTAACTGTTGGAAGTCCCTAAATTTGCCATGATATCAGACTCTTGCAAATACCTTATGCAACTGAAATGAGACTGGAAGGAAGATGGGTGCCTCTTAGAGGTATTCAGATTTGCTTTATGTAAATGTCCTGACAGGAGGAGAAATTAAAATAGTCTGCCACTGCTCTTTTATTAAGTTAACTTATTAGAAAGTGGTGTCATCCACCCGTTTATGCTGGGTAACAAACGTATACACATTTAAGACTGCAACAAAAATCCAACTTAGATGAAAAACAATTTAGATTTCTTGTGTGTATTTTGATGATTACTTAAAGCATACCTAAACTCAACATTTTTTACATTACATAGAAGGGTAGACAACCCTTCTATATACAGTAAAAATGTTGTTGTTTTTTTATGTGCAACACCCTTTAAAAAAAAAAAAAAAGTGGCTACGTCATCTGATTTCGCACCTGCACAGTGCCAGATCGGGTAATGAAAGAAGACCGGATGAGAAGACATGATGGCGACGCCTGGCGCTTCCTCTTTGTCGGGACGAAAAGGAATCCTAGGACAACGCAGGACCAGCGCCATCGAGGGACCTGCGGGATTAAAGGTAGCTGTCATTTTTTTGTTTTTAGTTTTAAGATTCGCTTTAGGCAACCAGCATACTTTAGATGTATAGCGTAACAAATTTTCTTCTTAGAGGGTGTGATACAGAAATGCACATTTGCAAATATGGGATGTAAGAAGTTCAGATCATACATATAGGCTTAATCTGGCCATCCAAGGGTTGTTTTTTCCCTTTGATCAAGCAGTCAGCAATTTATTCTTTCATTTAATCTATCACAAGTTGATTGTGAATATCTAAAGATGTTTGGCCAAAGTGTGGAGTATACAGAATTCTGGTCAGGCTGGAAAACTTTGACAATCATACACCATATCTGATGGTTATTTTTTATTTTTTTGCTTTTTATTACAATGAATTTTGAGGTATGCTTTAATGTTTTACTGCACTTTTCTCCTCTTGGACTGTGCATTAATTGTGACGTGTTACACACTAGTTGATCAACTGATTTAAGATAAACGCTTGACACTGTACTTGCAATAGAAATGATTCATGGCTCTGTCAGCCAGATCAGACACACCTTTGGTTATTTGACTACAGATTAGTAAAATAGTGAATATTGAACATTCATGTAAAAAGGCAGAAAATCAAGATGCACATTGATGGACCTAGTCTATGACCATCACCATCAGTAGAAGAAATACAGTTTAATTGCCTCTTCCCAATGAATTAGCATCCACATTTTTATGTACAGGGAAGGATGTTCCACAAATCTTCTCATTATTTCAGTGGCATTTACAGATGGGTGTAAATTTTGGAGAGGCATAAAAAAGCCACTTAGATCTTTTGTCCATTCTCCGAGGTCTTGCCCATTTAATACTGGAGATTTGTGAAGAAAGTCTCTCTCAGGGGTTTTATTGCCTGATATATTTCAGTCAGGCCTTGGTGGACCCCTACTGATTTCTGTGTGTTTCTAAATGCGTTGTGAATTTGGGTGCATGAATGGCACAATGTGAGAGTTTCTCTTGCCGACTGACCTTACCAGACCTCCCCCTTCATCCCATTTTTCTTTCTTTTTAATAAATGTGCACGAAGGAAAATGGATGTTGCAGAGCTACTGCCAGGCAGGATTCCTTTCACACTGTGAGCCCCAGAACATATGCCTGTTGGGTCCCTCAGCAAAACCCCTTTTTAATTATGCTGATTTATCTCTGTTAATCTTCTGACATTAAAAACATAGAATATTACCAAAAGGATTCATTGCCTAAGACAGCTAGAGGAACAATAGCATTCCTACAGATAAGAAGTTGCAGCATGTCTTAAGGGAAGCAAAATAAAATTTTTAGGGATGTTTTATATAAAATGATGTTTGATGACATTTGTGCATTTTGGAACTTCTTGATTCATTGTTTTAATGACTTTGCAAAAAGTGCTATAAAGATTTTAAAGTGGTACCCCAAGCAAAACAGTAAATAGTTATTATACATCTATGTTAACTTTTACCTGATGAAGAATTTTAATTCTGTTCAGCCAGCTGCATTATTGTAATTATGAGAACCAGGTGGATTACTTCCAGGTTTATCTTTTCACCTTCCTAGACCTACTTGTGTTTCTTATCTTTAGTATAAATTCTGGACTACTCCCCAATACGTTGCTAGAGCCACCAAAATATGGTGATTTCAAATGTTCACACTTTTACACTGGAACAAAAACGATATGAGTAGCAAAAAACATAAACCACCTTAAAAATGTAGAATATTATCACCTGGCTCCTCCCCTGTATCTGGTGTTTACACTGTGGAAGTTAGAGATTTTTCAGCCCTGGATGCCACAATAGTTTAGTGTACTTGTTGTCACTCACTACAAGAAGTTAAACAGTGAGGAGTATTCCAATTGGCTAATGGTTGTCAAGGGGTGTCCTCCACTATGTAACTTCCTGGTATGTGCACTGATCAAAACAGCAACTTACCCATTTATAAACCTCTTTTGGCTCGTTGCTGTAAAAAACGGCTCTCCCAGTGGCAGCTGGTTGTTAGGTTTCACCCACTGATTTTCAATACCCTCCCTCTGGATCGAAAAGAGGCAAGGTAAAATCGCTTTTGATCAGGTTGGTTGATATACATGATCAAGCATCCACCAACCCATGTATGGCTACTTTTGATCAAAACAGTATTGCATAGACCTTTTTACGTGGCAGCTACAGTCATGTTAAAAAGAAATTACACCTTCTCTCAAGTCTAAGGTTTTATGTATCAGGGCATAAAACAGTCATCTAGTCTTTACCAGGTTCTCAAATTTTTTAAATCTAGCCTTCAAATGTACACACACAACAGATTCTACTGTGTTTATATTTAATTAACAAATGCGTGAAAAATCATGTACACTCATACCAGTAATCTTTATTTGCGTAACTTTATTAGTTCCTAAGATCAATGTGAAGAAATTTTGTCCCACTCCTCTGTACAACATTGCTTTGATTTATTAGGGCAGTCGTTTATGGTCCCAGCACTCTTAGGCTATGTACACACAGGCGATAATTGTCGTTGGAAAGGACAAATGACTGCACGATGCATGAACTAGTGCTGTACGTACAGCACCGTTCTTCTCTTTGGGGAGTTGAGGGGAAGAACGACAGAGCGGCACCCCACTTGGCTCTATCTCCCTTCACTTCCATAGCAGTCGTTCATTGTCCATCATCCGTGAATCCACCAGGACCGTCCTTCGTGCTATGGACGACGAGCACTGTAAACACGCAAGACTTTTGTCCGATATCAGCCCTGAGCCAATTATCAGATGAGAACTATTGCATGTATATACCTAGACTTAAGTTGGGATCATTTTCCTTTAGCATTACTCAATTCACCCATGCTTTAGCTGCTGCACAAATGGCCTCGCATTTGACTCTAGAATAGTTTGTTATGCAGAAGAGTTCATGGATTAATGTTCCCAGGTCCTGTGGTTGCAAAACAAGCCCATATCATCACCCTTTCACTACTGTGCTTTACAGTTTATATGAGAGGTATTTGCTGATGTACTGTATTTTGTTTTTTGCCAATTGTGGTTCTGTGCATTATTGCCAAACTTCACATAGTTCTCGCCAGTCCAAAGGACAGAAAAACTTGTGATTTATTCTGATGCAACTTTGCAAACTTAAGCCATGCTGCTATGTCCGTTTTGGGGAGAAGATGCTTTTTTTCTGGCCACCCTTCCAAATGATTCATACTTGTTCAGTGTACCACCTTTGGAATCTTTTTAGTGTTTATATAACACCTGTAATTTTGCTTTGTTCTTTTTGTTTCTTTTTTTCACCAAATTACAATTGCAGAAAGCTCACTGCTGCATCCACTGTGTAATTCAACAGATAAATACCACCCATCTGCCAAACCAGGGAATTATGTGTGTTTTGCATTAGATACCATTGATAATTTAATTGAAAGTTAATATTTTCTGCTTTTATGTTCAAGTGTTGTGACTAAACAATAACTATTTTAAGTATGCATTACCCCTACAAACCCACCAATCATAGGAAAACAACAATCATCACTAAAATTTAAAAAAACTATACTGGTAAGGCATACCATGTTCCTATTCATGTTCCTTCATGTTCCTATTGACCATTCACAAGGATTTTAAGCTATGCTGGCATCTACCAGAGTACTATTCTCTCTGATGGATGTAGTAAAACACTAAATCTGCCTTTAATGTTGGAAGTTTTATGATTTCTGTAGACTCTGAGGAAGAAGTATGGGAACTCATTTTTTTTTAGAAACTGCTAATCCCACAATGCCTTATTCATCTGCCAATGGCAATTAAAGAAGGCTGTCAAAGCCAAAATATTATTCCTAACATTGATGCAACAATAGCTCATATGATTTTTGATACTTATACATATATCACATTTCTTTAGTATTCTTGTAGCTACAATACATTATTATTTGCATATAAATTGGATAAAAGTTTAGGAAGGCTGATTATAATTGTTAAGCTATGAGCATTCTGACTAAAGCTCTAATGTTGGACACACAAGTGTAGCCAGAGCTTTGTTCTATCGATATCTTGATGTTCCATCATGGAATGTTCACAGATAACACTTGTAAGTGTCTGCTGGAAATATGGCAGTGAGAGAGTGAGAAGACCCCAGAGGAATTTGAGGGTACACTTCAAAAAATGACCTGGCTTTCCATCCTGGCTTTAATCTGTCTGGATCAAGCATTCCCTGTTCTATACAGCTGCACATCTATATTCATGATCTTCTCTTATCTGGGCAGGGACAGATAAAAGAGAGGTGATATGTGGAGGGTCAAGCCTGATGGGAGACAGCTGGAGGAAAAAGAGGTTTTTAATCATTAATTCACAAATGCTTGTGTTCTGGGTATTAATATTCTTTTTGTCTATTATGTTTACTTTATAAAGAGTCCACTAAAAATTCAGCTCATTGTTTTCTTGCAAGGAAGACTATTTAAAGTGTTTGCAAGCCAAATGTTCTTGTTTACAGTTTTGGATGAAGTAAGGTAGAATATGGAAATCCTACCTGATTTTCACCACTGTTTTTTAGGCTCCATTAGATGGACTTACCTTCCCTACAACGTAGATGAAAACTAAAACATCCAATGGGTTTTAGTTCTTCCAGTCCTACCAAAAAAAACCTCCACCTGGGTTTTGCAGAGGAATGGAAAGTAAATCTAAATCTTTCTAGTGTAACCCCCTAGAGCAAAGGTCCCCAACCCCCAGTCTGCGGCCTACTAGTGGGCCGCAAGGCCGTCTGACAGGTGGGCCGCAAGAATATGGAGACCAGCAGTGGTCCATGGCTCTGGCCAGTGTACCCCCCAGCGGGGTCAGGAGAAGGACCTCACTTGGGGGGTGCACCGGCCAGAACCTAGGACCCTGTCCCCAGTATGCGTCACAGGCCAGAGCCACGAACCACATCTCCCAGAGACAGCGCTCAGACCTGCGATAGAGGAGTGAGCAGGTTCTAACATCATGACGTCACTCTAGGGGGAAGTTTATTCCCCTTTAAGTAACACACGGCTCCCTGTGCAAGCGCAGTCCGGAATCCGTGCATTTAGTTGTCCGCGACCTCCAAAAGGTTGGGGACCACTGCCCTAGAGCACTAAAACTTGACGCGGGTTCTGACCTTCCCCCTTTCTGTCAAACCTAGGAAATGTTTTGACTGGACATAAACTTTACTTGTAGATGCGGAACTCCAGCCATATTTTACATTTTTCTACTTCTCTAAATTTCACAATTAGATTTTGGCTCCTCACACCAGCCACGTTCTGCTTACATTCATAGAAAGCTACATAGACTTAGTAATGATATTACTGGGTCTAAAATAAGTAATATGTAGCTAAAACCAGAAAGTTCCACATTTTTTTTTTTGAGAATGTTGCTAAGGGATGAAGAGGGAACCAGGGAAAGCACAATATAAGTAAATATAACTTTAGTTGGAATATGGCACTAAAATCAATTAAATCTGAAAAAGGCAGAAATACTGACAATCAGTTAATACTGAAATAAATGATTAGACCAGTAAAATAAAATGCACGCTACCATGTAAAATGGCTACTATAAAACATAAAAAGGTGATTAAGACATGCTCTTGTTCAGATAAGAGCAACCAATCAGCATACTGATGTATTTCATTTTCATGTGGTTTAGACCAGTTCTGTGTTTTGTGTGTTTTCCAAATGTTCCAGCGGGGAGTCCATTTTAGAGGGTCATATGAAAATGAGACAGAACTTCCAATGTTTCCCAAACAGGGTTCCTCCAGAAGTTGCTAGAGGTTTCTTGAGCCATGAGCAGTTTGTGCCTCTCAGGTCAAATTGAGCAGCACCAATGACCTTTTTGGCCACCTAGAAGGGTGACCTTCTTCCCAATAGCCAGTAATGTAGAATGCATTCTTCCTTCTGACCACCACACTAATATGCTGTGAGTTGTGGATATAAATATAGTAATATAAACCTATAGGTTATTTGAAATGATTCCCCATACTAAAAGGGTCAAGAAACACTGGCCTAGTGCAAATTACTTTAAGAACATGAGGTATTCTTCCCAGCTGACAGAATTTCAGGTTTGAGGGGAAATTCCAAAAAAAGCCATTGGGGTAGTGTGGCTTCCATTTCCCAACCACAGTTAGCCATGGCCTTCCTATAGGGAATAAATGTGAACTTGGGGTGATTCATCAAAACCATCTGATTGGTGTTGCTCCTGGCAGGATAACAGTCACCTGGTATTCTCCACAAAATTCTCTGTTTAAACACCCTTAAAGAATGAGGTGAGGACTAGTATTCAAAAGCTACCCCAAAGGAAACCTCTACTGAAAATAATGGGACTGCATTTACTGACCTATTTCTGACAAGGCCAGTTTTTTTAGGTGCTTTAAATGTTAATATTTTTTCAAGCAAAGCAGGCACATTGGGCCTGACTTATTAAAGCTCTCTAAGATTGGAGAAGACAGACAATCATGAGAGAAATTTGGTGATCCAGCAAACCTGGATTTGCTTTTGGCAATATTTTTTAGTCCTGAACCAGATCCATTTCAGGTTTGCTGGATCACCCAGGTTCTCACTATCTTCTCCAGTCTTGGAAAGCTTTAAAAAATTATTTCCATTAAGTCCAGTTAAAGTTCAAAATATGCATGTATATTCACCTTTAGGATTGAAACCATTTCTACCAGTTTACAACCAATACTTTATGGCTATGTGGTACTTTAGCTTATAATTCAATTAATTTTCCTTTATTGCATGCATTATTAAAACATTTTGCCTAATACAAATATATAAATATTTGTAAAGAAAAGCTTGTAATAAAGATGAAGATGATTCTAGGCTCTTGCACCTTGCTCTTGGACAGTATTTAGAAAATGCCCCAGAAAAAAAAGTGCGTGTATGTGTGTGTGTGTGTGTGTGTGTGTGTGTATATATATATATATATATATATATATATATATATATATATATATATATATAATATGAATATGTCATTGTTGATTTCGCTCTGCAACCGCCTTACTTCTAAGTATGTTCTGTATAACTCTATCTTGCTGATTGACAGCATAGAGTTCACTAAACTGCGCTAAAGACAGCCAAGAAGAAACCACAGTGATGTAATCTGTCATTGCGGCTTTTGCTGGGAATCTCCCTTTGCATCTCCAGGCTGTGTGATTCTCTTGATTCTGATTGACTGAGCTATAAAAATACAAAACATAGCAGGTTCCACGAATATTAATAAAATATTTTTGTGCTATTAGCGGCTCCTAATGGAGTTTTTCTTTAGTTTTTAATAGTCTATAGAAAAGGATCTCTGGTAGTAATGTTCTGTAGTTTCTTTTTCTCTAAAAAGGTGACAGCTTCTTGGAGCCGGAATCCCTTCTATGTGGTTTCAGCCTGGCTTTCTTTTCTAGTAATTTACCATAAATCCGGAATATGCTAGGAATAATCCCATTCATCGAGTGATATCATAGAACAAAGTTAGTCAACAAAACCTTTTTGATCTTTAGGGGGTCACGAGGTAAATCCTTTTGCTGACATTTGAGTCTTATATCCTGCATAGCCTGAATATATTTATTAAAGCCTAACTGCAGCTAAAATTAGTTTGTTTTGAAGAGCATGGAGAAAAGATAAAACCACAAAGTTGTTTTGTGGTCTGTGACTCTACTTGGAAAATTCCTTATCACTTTCTCCCTGGATGACAGGAAGTGTTGGAAAATCTCTGATGTTGGAACAGATTCCCAAAAATACAGAGTTTGTTTACTATACATCTGTAAGGGCTTTTTCCTTCTTTTGGTTTGAGTTAGGCTTTACATAAGATATTGTGGAGACTTAAAATGTACAATGCATATTTTATGGATGCTGTATTTTTAGGGCATTTTTTAAATACTGCTTAAGAGCCAGGGACTTAAGAGCCTAAAATCATTTTCCTTCAGGAATAACTAGTGATGGGTCTTGTGGGTAGGCTCCGTCTTCTTGTTTACCCACAATGTTCATCATAATGTTTGGAGGTGACATATGCTATTAGCTATTGGTTTAATGTAAAAATGTAAAAAAAATCTACTTGTGTAGTTATACTAAGTTATACTTAGTGATGCTGCAATTCTGGATCTTCGTGGCTTTTGCTCTTGTTTGTCCTACACTGGTTTATATTTTTCTGCTGCCTTTCCATCCTTTTCTTTTTTCTTGCCATGTAGAGATTAGACATCTTTAGTACATCACAAAATTTCAAAGTTGATGTGAAATTTTCCCTGAATAACTAAGCCCTCAAACACTCAAAACCTAATATAGTACTTTATGCATTAGTTAGACATGACAGAATAGCTCTTTTACACAGCTGTGGAAAGAGAGCCAGTACTGTTAGGGAAACATTATTGAAATTGAGGTTTTATTTGCACTCAGCAGACAGGATCTGTTCTGTAGGAGATAGTAGCTCTTTTATGGAGCCTTTTACCACACCTAATTAATACAGTAGAAGTATATGCAGAACCTTTGGCCAAATATTCCCTTAAAAAAGGATACTAGAAAAAAAATGGAAGTTGTGCCCCAAAAAGACTGTGCAAAGGCCAAAGGACTGGTTACCAGAACCTCTTTTAGTCTCCCTATACCTGATCTTTCCCCATCTCTGACTTATCTTTTGCGCTGTGTCTCAGTATGGAGGTGGCCATCTTGGTAAAGGCAGGGTTTTACCTTTTTATGTCAGCCTCCAGCAGCGAGAACAGCGAGCAGCACATAAGTGACACCAATGATCACCCAGATTCTCCAAGTCACAGGCAGCAATACATTCTTTTTTGTTTCCAAGTAAAAAAGTATCCCTTTAATATTCTAAGTGCCAAAAATAGGACTCCACCCCTAACTGTATGAACTTTAAAATCTTTAGTGAAAGCTCCTGTTTTATCAGTGTGAACATACAACCAACAACTCCTTAATACTAATTCTGTATCAGTATAAAACTGTTTTGGAAGATTTGTTAGAAAATACAAAGAAATTACTTTCTAAACCCCTCTATTTCTTATGCAAGACAACCAAATTGATGGACAAAAACTCCTGTAGTGGTTTTCATATGTATTGTAAACCAATGTTAACTGTTTTAAACAGTCACATGAAAATGCTATTGAACGCTTAGCAGTTGATTTCGGTCATTTGGAAAGTGGTAACTGCACTACAGCTCCACACTTATACTTAAGGAAGTTCCTATTCATTGTCATCTAACCTAAAAGTATTAAAAATATACGCAGCATTTGAATTATAGTCTAATGATTGACCAAGTATGTTGACAAAGCTAGCAGTTTTTATGAGGTGTGCTCTCTCCTTTTTTGACTTGCACCTCAATCCCCCATTTACAATTGAAGAATCCATGGGGTACTGCTCAAGGTATAGCCATAGGCTGGTTTTTGTGAACAATAAGCTGTGGCTGGAACTTTAAAAGTGCCATTTATAGAAGAATATATTATGATTTTAATGTAGAGGTTGACTTTCAAAAATCCGGCCATTGATAATCCGGTTCCTTCAGATTTCCGGCATGAATTTTGGAGCGCATTTTAAAATTTACACTGTTTTCTGGAGACGCCATTTATGTTTTGACGGCACTGTACTCCAGAATCAGCTGTTGGGTCTTGCTTGCATGTGCTTTCCCGCTCATTTCTACTCATTTATTTGCTGCTATATAGCCCCATTATGGATTTAGCATTCATTTAAAGAACTGCACAGGTAGTAATTTTCTGTTAAATATATACAGCATGTATATTCATACAAAATACAGAATTTTTGAAAATCTGGCACTCCTCAGGTCCAGATGTTGCCGTTTTTTTGAATGCCAACCTGTATTCTTGTACTAAAATGTGTTTTTAGGATATGCACATTTCTTGGTTGATCATATTTGCACATTGTTGGATGAATCGGCACACTTTCCAACCTGCCTACGTGGTGCTTCCAGCTTTTAATATTTGTGTGTGCCATTTTTGCAGTGAAAGCTCCTTTATGCATTATAAAGGGAGCAAACTGTAGGTGTCATACACTTTTTTAAACTTTAGGACTGGACATGACTAGCATTTTTTGTGTGCAATAATGAAATCACGTTTGAAAGATCAGAGTTCATTGTCTTTGATATCTACTTTGTTTCTGGCAGTCCGAAGCAGTAGTTTAAATTCAGTTATGTCTCTATTCTCCTTTACGGGTATTACCACTCATTTTTAATTATGCCTTAAGACACTTTTATACATTTTACTTACTGTATTTTGTATTGATTTATTTTTTGGCTGCAGGTCAGTTACAGTGATAGACAGAGCGGAAATGATTTCATGACATGCTTGACACTGTCGCCTGTGCAAATGACATTCCATGGCATTGGCAACTCTGTGGAAACCAGCCATGATCAGGTACTAGTCTTGCCACATTCACAATGTTATTCACCCCGTGGTGATGTAGTATTGTGATGGAAATTATGTATGTTCTCTAATCTTTTATTGTGCTGCCTGTTCAGTGTAATTTTCTAGTCTTGTATAGAACAATAACCAGTTATAGACATCCATACAAGACCTTGTATACAAAATATTAGAAAGTTATGAGTCCAGTAAAGCCCATAGAAGGACTGGCAGTGAAATTTGCACAAACAAGGCTTTGGGCCCTTGAGTCATCATTTTATCATCATTTTAGGAGTTATTCTTATACCAAAGTTTTGTTTATCAATTTAGAGTCCCAGTTACGTGCCCCGATGTCATCAGTCAGTTTTCACTTAGTCAAAAGTTGGTGTTCCACTTAGCACAGAGGCAGTTTGCTAGACCTGTCCTAGCTCCCAATCTGCAGATGTTATCACTACTTTGTTTTGTAAAAAAAAAAACAAATGGTAAAATGAGAAAAGACTGTACGGTTTCACAGTAATGGAAGATAGCCATAGATAAGCAGGTATCTTTAACCAGCAGTGGTGAGATGAAAATGCTTATTCTACATTGTACAGAAATACTGGGGTTTGCCAAATACTTCAGGAAATATACTAAAGGGTTATACAAGAGTGCATACACAGTAAACACTTATTTGTCTTTTCTGTATTGAAATTTAAAGTTTGTTAACAGTTGGTGGAAATTATCCATTGGACCACTGCATATCTAAGTGTTCTGATTGTAGCAAGTCATGCTTGGACTGTCTGTAAAGAGATATCCAGTAGTCACTGTTCTTTCTGCCATTGTGCAAGCATGCACTTATCCTTTCTTTTCTAGGAAAGAAAAGAATGAAACTTGCCATCACATGCCATCGTGCAAACAACTTTTTAAAGCAAAAATATTGTGTAATACTGATTTTTTTTTCACTTGTCAATAATTTGTAATCACTTGAGTCATTTGTGTCCCAAAAAAAATCACATTAAAAGGTCAAAGTATGATAAGCCTTCTGTAAAAAAATAGATATTGTAATGGCCTTCCTGTAACATTGGGGGGAAATGAAACTTCCTCATGTGTCAATGGACTTTAGGCTGCTAAGAATGACATCAGTATGACATTAGTTAGGTGCTTCTGAGATAACTCAGAATTAATTAATCAGGTTTTTATTTACCTGGATTCCAACTAGTTAAGTCCCTACATTTTCTGGGATCTTTCAATAAACTCATGCTACAGATTCTAAACATAAGATTACAGTCTGTCCAAAAGCACTGTAAAAAACAGAAAATCCTGCAGGTATTGTGACCCTTTCACCCAAAGTGACCCTTTCATTTTCCTAATTCGTTCAGCTACAATTGTTTATAAGAGAGACTGAATACCTCTTCAAATTTCCTTCCTTGCAGAATGTGTTGAAAAGCATCTCCCCTACTGGGTTCCGTTGTTCGTTCTGCAGGCCGCTATGCCACTGAAGGATTCAAAGGCTGGCAGCAGCAATCACAACATTCAGCAAGGGACATGTGTTATTGGACACACTAAAACAGGGGTGCCCAACAGGTGGATCGCAATCCACCAGTAGATCTCGAAGGCAACGCAAGTAGATTGCAGAGCCCTGCCTTTCAAAATAAACTCTACCGTGCACAGGAGTTATTAAGTCCAAGTTTTTAGTGTTGGTAGATCATTTTGACTTGGTCATTTTAAAAGTAGCTCACAAGGCAAAAAAGTGTGGGCACGCCTGCACTAAAAAATGTCAGGTACCTCTAACTTCTCAAGAAATGAAAGAATGAGATGGCTGCCAGGCAGAGAATAGGTTATTTTTGTGCTTTTATTGGAAAGCAACATGGTTCAATTTTCAAACTCAAATTAAGGTGGACAGCATGCACTTTTAAATGTATAATGGAACTAAATCTAAATGGTAAGTTGTAAGAAACGTCTTTATTGCAAAGGAACAGGCTATATATTGTCTACAATAAACAAAAAAAACATATTGACCAGGCCAGAGTAATGTGACTCCCACAGATGCATGCAGGAGTTTGGCAATTCCTGGCAACCAGTTATGTTAACCTTTAAATCATTGAAGTAAATAACAGTGACTGTTGATCCAGGAACATCCGATTGCCTTATGGAATCAGGAAGGAAATTTTTTTTCCCCTGTTGAAGCAAATTGTACCAGGGTTTTTTTGCCTTCCTCTGGACCAACTATATCTTATAGGGTTTTATATCTGGGATATGTTTACTTCCCTAGTGGTTGAACTTGATGAACTTATGTCTTTTTTTCAACCTAACCTACTATGTAACTAGGTTTTCCACATTACTATACCTTCAAACCCCCCAAATGTTTATTTAGCCCCGAATGTATTCACTGAAACGTGCAAAGGCTCTATGGAAGAGAGGTTTAATTATAAAATGATTGGATACATCTCATTTCAAACACAGGCTACTCCGTACTGGCCTTGTTTATTCAAAAACAATACTGGCAGAACTGCTTTGCAGAGCATGTTTTGCTAGATTGCATAACGTGGGCTTTTTTATAACTTGCTCTCATTAAGTAAGATTTTCTCCATTGTGCTTGATTTGAGAAGCATTAAATGAGTTGTTTACATTCCACATTGTACACAAACTAGGATCCTGTTGGTGTGGTCTACCCAAAGCTGCCAGGACGATGTTTATTCTGGAACTGTATCCAATCAAATATTAAATTCTTACTAATAGCTTATCTAAAATTACAAATAGCCTGTTCAACAAATTAAAAAAAAAAGCCTAATATGAAGAAAAAGAAATAAAAAAGTCAAATCCTTTCCCTGCAAACCAATATAAATTATAGGTACATTTGCACAAAGTCAGGAATTTCATTTGAATATAGTCAGGTGAATGATTAACCAATTATACCAAACAGGTGCTATTGATCATTATATCCATATGTAGGTTGTGTCATTAACTGAAAGAAAAACACATTCAAGAGACTTAAAACTGCGTAAGGAACAGGCAAATTCTTCTACCAAGGTGAGGTTGTGGAAGGACATTTCATGTCACAAGTCATACACCATGTCAATACTGAGCAACAAGACAGTTATACTACATTAGCAAGGTCAAAGATTTTGAAACAGACTGGGGTTTCAGGATGTGCTGTTCAAGCACTTTAGATGAAGTACAAACAAATGGGCAACAGTGAGAACTGTAGACACAGTGGCCAGCCATGGAAACTTAGTGTGGCAGATGAAAGAAACATCACTTTTGATTTCCTTTGAAATCAGAATATGTCCAGCAGAGCCATCAACTCGGAACTTCGTTGAAACCTGCAGGATCCAGGTACACCCATCTGCTACTAAAATATTGGTCAAGTACCTATCTAACACACTATATCATCAGGGAGTTGTCTGATTGGACCCAAATCCAATGTCATTAGGAACTAATAAATGTCATTAGGAAGAATTACATAAAAAGACAGAAGGATTTGAGGCAACCAAAGATCTGTAGTTAGTTTTCTAAGATATTTGGAACAACCTTCCTGACATATTCTTTAAAAAACTGTGTGCAAGTGTACCTTGAAGAATTGATGATTTGAAGACAAAGGGTGGTCACACCAAATATTGATTTAAATTATTTTGCTCTCCTGTTCATTCACTTGCATTTCTAATTGATAAGAAAAAAAACTATTAACACTTCTATTTGAGAAAAGCATTCTTAGTTTACAGCATTTCTTCACACCTCCCTAAACCTTTTGCACTGTCTGTGTGTGTGTGTTTGTATGCAAAGAGAACGAAAGGTACATTAAAGTATTCTAAAACTAGCAGACAATACTAGTGTTTTTTTTTTTTTTTTGGAAGGTAGTTTCTAAAAAAAAAATTGTGTGTGTATTTTGGGAGGTTAGCTAATTTGCACATCAGCAGCCCTTCCAAGTTCGGAATAGGCAATTATGGTATTACCATAAAGTTAATATCTCTGCAAGAAATGCCTTTGCACAGACTAGAGTTGATTATTTAATATGCTCCAAATTGTTCTACAGTGAGGCAAATTATGTTTTACACATTCCAGAAATGACAGAATGTATTGAGTGTTCTTTAAGACATTTAAAAGAGTTTTACAAGTGATTTGTTGGACCTGGATCATTTAGTATTGAGCTTTTTCTTAAACAAGGTGGTAAAGCTGTCCTTGGTATTACTGAGAAATGAGCCATCCCCAGATAATTAACTATATTAAATCTCTGGTGACAGGCATTATTGCATGACATTAAAGTCAGCTAGCAGTGCGGAAGACTTTTGACAAGGGGGTGGAAGTCTTGATCAAATTGGCCATTTTTTTCTAAAAAAAAAAAAAAAAATGACGTAACCCTTAAACATTTGGAAGTAATTATCTTAAGTATGGTTTCAATAACAATGTTTGGCAAATTTTGTAAATTGTGAGTTGCAGTGGACTCTTTACAAGCTTCTATTTCTACTTCAGTTATTTTATATTTTAATGACATTTAAGTTGAATGTATGCACACCTTCAAAAACTGCATTATCAAATGTGTTTTTAACATTTATTTGTGGTTTACAGCCATTAGTGCAACAGAGGGAAGTAAAACACGTCTATTTTATGTTTTGAGAAAATGAATGTGAGCACAGATTTCCGAGATGTTGGTTTTGGATGCAGTGTTTGAAAATATACCATTAAGTTTTCTGGAAACTTTTGGGCCTGAGGTTGCAAAAAAAAATCTGTCTTTTGGATGATAATGCTTTTGGGTAGTCATGGTCACAGCTAGTTTGTATAATAAATCTTTCCTTCATCAGCCAATTGTAATTAAAGATTTTGCTCTTTGCTGCGGACACAAACAAAAAAAGGTGTATTTAATCTCTGGTTGTACCAACTTTTGTACAAACTCTTTTTTCATGCGTTTAACTGTTGCACAAGAAAACTTGTAAGGGGCTACCCTGTAAAGGTTTGAAGGGGCCCTGTTAAGATGGCTGTAATCACAGACCAGGGCAGTGAATATTGGTGTCACAAAAGTTTCAGAAGATAATCTGCTTGCATGGCAAAGCACAATCTGACAGCATATTATAATGTATAACCTATATCAAGAATCGGGAATTGACAGCTGTAATGAGCAGAAGTGCCAGAATAAAAAAGCTTTATTGGGTATTCAGTTTCCTGTAGAGTCTATAGACATCTATGGGCATTGAGTATTGCATTTTGTAAAGTAATATCAGTATGAACTTTGCTAATTCAAACTTTGCACATATCGAAATGAAAGCAGATGTTTTTAAACAAAATTGCTCAGTATCTTATTGGGATAGCAAGTTTAAAGACTGTTACATGGGAGGGGGTGGCCCCATATGTGGCTTTATTCCTCAAGTTACTTTATCTCAGGACAGCTGAGTGTTTTAAATAGTGATTACTAAATACACTTTTTCTTATCCACATTTTAAAGCAGGATTTAAAGCCCATGTTACTTATATTTCCTATTACCTTGCAGGGCTGCCAATATCTTCTTCTTTTTTCACTTCCTTCTTGCAATCTTCAGCCATCTTGATTGGCCGGGATGACAAAACTTGTTCATTCATTCCCGGCATGCAAAGAAAATTTTGGTGGTCCATGGCTTTGGCCACTGCGTACCATGTCTCCCGTATGCATCGCAGGCTCAGGGCGGTGGGCGGGTTGTCTCTCTGGACATAACCCGCTCACTCTCCTATCACTCTTTGAGTGATTTACGGCTCCCCACCCATGCAAGGTCTGGAGTGCGTAAATTTAGCCACAGCCACAGGTGACCTCACTTTTCTCCATTAGGAAATGATTCTTGTTTCTATTTTACATTTCTAGGGTGGATGTTACTCATCACAGCTGAGACCTTGATACTGCACTTAAAGCTGCCAGTGCCCAACTCCTGGGATACGTCACTTTTACCTGATGCTGTCAAGGAACCCTAATTTGGCCTTATTGCTTTTTCTCCCTCTTCCTGTATAAGTCCTTCTGTACAGAGGATTGCAAAAGATTAGTACCAAGCCAAAATTTGATACTTGAGCTAGATTCGTTGTACACATATTGGTTTTTGAATGAATATATATCTGTGTTATTTTTGTTAGCTTGAAGTTCAGCTTTGATATGACCATTTTTAATACTTGTTGCTCATTTCTAGTTTGTTAGTTGTCACTGCTCACCATGAGCAGAATTGAGTTTGAAGATGTCTGATTAGGAGAATTTAGACTTAACACCTGTTGGGAAAGTACACAAGTATTTACATGATTGCTCCATTTGTGAATGACCACTGTACTCCTCTTTAACATGCCCCATGGAGAGAAAGCTTTGCAAGGCCTGTTTGATGTTTCTGAACACTTACAAGTTGTTCATTCAGCAAGACATCACCACTGGGCTTCTCCATGTTACCGAATTGGCAGCTGTTACAATTCATTCAGTCCAGCATGACATGTTTGGTTAGGGAAACCTTTTCTGAGACTGTGACAACAGGAGAATAAACAGTGCACTGACATCCTGCTGCATCCTGGGTTTACTTTTGTTAACTACTTTATACCTCTTCCTATTGTACAGCTATCTGATAAGCACTGGAGACATGCATTGTTCCAGGGTGCATATAAATGCTGATACACTTGTGTTAAAGACCCAGTCTAGGTTGGCAAAGCCAGCCTCACTTCAAGAGCACCCACTATCCCCTTGATGCCTTCCTCCCACTTACTACTTGGTTACATTTTTTCTATGTATTCATAATATTGTTTTAAATTGTCTTGAGTCTGTTCTTGTATGGTCTTGTGTTATCTTAATTATTCTGTGGAGGAGGACAATAATGCATGATACAGAAAATTATGCCACATAATTGTACTTTTTATTATGCTTCTGGGCACCAAAGAAAAAACCCTGTGTGTCATTAAGTCACTCTGAGTCTAAAGGAAGAGGGACGGATATTTACAGTTAGGTCCATAAATATTTGGACAGAGACAACTTTTTTCTAATTTTCGTTCTGTACATTACCACAATTAATTTTAAATGAAACAACTCAGGTACAGTTGAACTTCAGACTTTCAGCTTGGTTTCAGTGGGTTGAACATAAAAATTGCATTAAATGTGAGGAACTAAAGCCTTTTTTTTACACAATCACTTCATTTCAGGGGCTCAAAAGTAATTGGACAATTGGGCTGGTGTGGGCAATTCCTTCATTATGTCATTATCAATTAAGCAAATAAAAGGCCTGAAGTTGATTTAAGGGTGGGGGGGTCACTTGTATGTGGAAGATTTTGCTGTAAACAGATGACATGCAGTCAAAGGAGCTCTCCATGCAGGTGAAACAAGCCATCCCTAAAGCTACGTACACACTTCCAATTATTATCGTTGGAAAACGAACGACGAACGATCCTGCTCGATATCTACGAACGATCGTATAGCACCGATCCTGCACATAGAGATAACGACACGATCGTTCGTAGATATTGTACACACAATAGATACGATCGTTTGAGCGATAGAGGAACTATGTGCACGACAGGAAAGTGAACGAACGTTCGTTCATTACGCATGCTCACCCCATGGACGATCAACGAACGACCGTACACACGAACGATGTTCAACGATCGTCGTCCAATCCGATCCGCCGGTCCGGTCGTTCGTTTCCAGCGACTTTCCTCGTTCGTCGGCGTCGTTGGTTACTTTTTTACGAACGATTTTTTGCCCAATCGATCGTTCGTCGTTCGATTGGAACGATAAAAATTGGAAGTGTGTACGCACCTTAAGCTGCAAAAACAGAAAAAAAACCATCTGAGAAATTGCTACAATATTAGGAGAAAGGCAAAATCTACAGTTTGGTACATCATGAGAAAGAAACAAAGCACTGGTGAACTCGGCAACGCCAAAAGACCTGGACTTCCACGGAAGACAACAGTGGTGGATGATCGCAGAATCATTTCCATGGTGAAGAGAAACCCCTTCACAACAGCCAACCAAGTGAACAACACTCTCCAGGAAGTAGCCACAAACAAACAGCAAGTGAAAGCTGCTGCAGTAAAGGCCTGGCAGAGCATCAAAAAGGAGGAAACCCAGCATCTGGTCATGTCCATGTCATTGCCAGCAAAAGGTTTTCAACCAAGTATTAGAAATGAACATTTTATTTTAGGCTTTTTTATTGTCCAATTACTTTTGAGCCCCTGAAATGAAGTGATTGTGTAAAAAAAGGCTTTAGTTCCTCACATTTAATGCAATCTTTATGTTCAACCCACTGAAATAAAGCTGAAAGTCTGCAGTTCAACTGCATCTGAGTTGTTTTATTTAAAAATAATTGTAGTAATGTACAGAACCAAATTAGAAAAAAGTTGTCTCTGTCTAAATATTTATGGACCTAACTGTATTTAAAAAGCATAATTCTGCATAATTTTGGCTTTGTCCCCCCCCCCCACCCACACACACTTATCCTTGACCTGTCAGCCATGTCTTTGTTCTGGGTCTTGTTTGATGGGGTTCCTCCCCTGAAACATATTAGAGTTTGCAGTTTGAAACCAAGCGAGGACCTATAGATTATAAAGAAGAGCCTTTGCAAAACTAAGAATAACTCACAGTATAGATGCAGCAAGACAGGGACAGGTAAGTACGTGATTGGTGATCAGGGAAGATAAAGAAGCCCTAGGACATAGAACCCCTAGGTCTGCAACTCGAAATCTGCTTCCTGTCTTCCCTGGCACAAGAGCACTGGCAAAACCAGTAGCAGCACAAAAACCCATTCAGGCTTTGCTACATGCACATGTGCTGAAATGGAAATGATATGCCACCTTCCTGGCTCTGCTGTCTTGTATGAATTTTAAAACTGGCAGGACAAAATCACAAATGCTTGGGCAGAAAAGATTTGTGATATATCTATTCACTATTGTTATCTGCCTTTAGAGTTATATTTTGCAAATCATATACATAGAACAATTTCAAACCCCCACTGAAAATAAAAAAAATGTAATCCCTTTTTCTATTAGTACTGAGCATTCTTGTTCCCACTTATAGGAGGACAAACAATTCTTTATGTTATTGTTTGTTTTAATTGCAGTGTCAGAGTGTATATTTATAATGTTCTTCGGCTTATCCCACCCTGTGGGTTGCAGATTTTTCCCAGTATGATCAGATTTCAATATATGGGAAGAATTATCAGATCAGCTTTTTCTCTAGCATGACAGCACTAAGTCTGTCTGGAATTTGGGCTTCCCTCACTTAACTGAATATTGTGTAAATCAGGCTCTCGTGTTACAGAGGGAGGCACGGGGTTGCACAGCATCCATTTATCAAGTTGATTGCACATCAGTGAGGTAGCATTGGATCTACTTTGAACAGATATGAAATGTAAAGCTCTTCTTTCTGTCTTCCTAGCTCACATCTCTGTCTTGTGAAGAAAGGTCTCTTAAGAAAACAAGGTGATACCACAGTGGAACCACTTAGTCAAGCTGTCTGTCTTCTCTGGTTCAGGAAATAGCTTTCAAGTTGGTGAGGCAGAAAATTAGTGAAAATTAGCAAAAGATTTTTGAACGTGTAGATCCTCTCCAGCTTGGTGGCCTAATGATTGTTGCACAGGTTTTTGGTTGCTTTAGACTATGAAGCTGACATCTGTTAGTTCCAAGAAATGTGGGATCACTACTAACTGATAACTGTTTTTACTCATTTAACGGATACAACAATCCATTGGACAGTATATTTACCAGACTGGAAGGGTGAAAATACCAGAAGTTCAGTGTTACAGTTAACATTTATTTTAAATTATATCTTCAAAAAGCTTTAAGTTGGTAGCCACAGCTGTACATTTACATTAATCTACTGAGAGATTTATTGTGAACAGTCATAGCAGTAAAATGGATCCTAATATACACTGAGTGTACATAGTAATGGGGAGGATTTTTTTTATTATACACCTGTGAAAGAAGTAAGCTCGTTTTTGATGAGCTTCGCAAAGTGCTTTACCATGACCACTGGATTTATGCTTTCCATGCTTTAGATTGTGTAGGGGTACTTGGGACTGTGATAATTATGACAAAAATATAAAAAATATTTTTTACGTAGAATATGTATTTTTATTTGGTAATGTGTCCCTTTTTCAATTTAAATTTTGTGATAATCCAACTTGAATCACTGTGAAAAGAGGTTGGCCCAACACATTAAACATGGCATGATTAGGGACAATTATTTGGGACTTCTTTGCAAGTTTACCAAAATGTGGGCAGCATGCTGATTTGCTATGGGCAGCGCTAAGTCCCAGGTTTGAATCTTGGCCAGGACATTATCTGCATGGAGGTTGCAGTTTCTCCCCCTGGGTTTCCTTCGGGTACTCCGTTTTCCTCCCACATTCCAAAAACATCCAGTTAGGTTATTTGGCTTCCAAAATGGACCTTAGACTGTACCAGACATATGACTATGGTAGGGACATTAGATTGTGTGCCGTGGAAAAGCTAGTGACATGACTATGAAATTTTACAGCGCTGCATAATATGTCGACGCTATATAAATACTGTGTAATAATATTTACATGAAAAAAAGTAACCTGTCACTTCCCCTAAATCTACAAAGTACTACTAGGTCTGCCTAAACCACTGTCAGTTGATCCGAAAAGCATCTTGAGCCCTGTGTAAACTGTGACACCACCCAACAAGAAGCCTACAAGACTGCAGGGCAGTGGAGAAACCTGGTAAAATATGGGTGAGTATAAGTTAGTTATCCCACTTCTAGTCTGTAAATAAGTTTTACAGTCCCCTTGGTAAAAAATAAAAAGCTTTAATCATCTTACTCCATTAGACTCCATCTAGGAGAATTTGAGGCTCAACAGATGACTGGTAACCAATCCACACGGTTCCCAGTCCAGTTATAACTATGACAGCTATACCTTAAAGTAGGCTCCTTGAAAATATAATGTATGAGTTAAGTCGATTTCAGTGTACTCTTTTGTGTGCAGCCCTTCCCAGCTTCCCCTAGGGCTGCACTCACACGGAGCAATCCTTGTTAACAGTGAAGGAGGTGGGAGGAAAGCAGAGTACATACACTAGTACTACTACACTACGTAAGTCAAGCACTTCCCCTGGAGAGGTCATATAACAAGAAGAGAGTGGGCAGTCTGGTGACTGAAAAAATTTACAGAGCATATTATTGTACGGGTTAGCGCTTGCTGTAACCTGGAATGGATTTGGTCAAGGATTGAAAACGTTTCCCAAATAGGAAATGATTTCAAGAAATCTATTCCAGCTTTGCTGGATAACCGAGGTTCACCCACAAGAGCCCATTGTCGGCACATACCCTGAAAGTCTGTCCTAGCAATAGCATTTTTACAAGGAAATCAATACTGGCTAATTAGTGTCACTAGTCCAAGAAAAGTTAGTGTCTACACGTTAGGAAATTTAGATAGGGAAGTGTTGCAAAATTGCTATAAAGACGGCAATTGCTTGCTTTGGCCAAAATCTTACAGATCAGGTGACAGTCAACCTATATCTATGGATATATTTGTCTTTTACAAACACACTCTACTGTTTTTCAAATCCTGCTTTAAATTTGAGCAAAAATACTGCAGTTGCGTTCTGTAGTTAATAGTGAGACTGGATCTTTAGACTTATTGTTCCTAATTTATTAAAGCTCTCTAAGCCTTTGGAGAGAATACACTTTCACCAGTGACACTTGGGTGATTCAGAAAACCTGGAATGGATTTCTTAAAATCATTTGCTAGCAAATGTTTTGAATCCTGCACCAGATCCATTCCAGGTTTGCTGGTTCACCCAGCTTAACTGATGAAAGTGTATTTTCTCCAGCCTTGGAGAGGTTTGATAAATCAGGGCCATAGAGTCAGATGGTGGCTATACCAAACTATTAAAAGCAATTTTCAGCAATTCTGCTTGCATAATGCAGTGATTTGTAATTGACATTTTGCCATTAGTTAGAAACAAATAAGGCAGGGAAAAGCGACCAGAATTATGCTTAAATGTTACTTGGGTGCGAACACAGGTGACAAATATTTTTTGTATATCTAATAGTAGTTAGTTACAGTCAACTGGACTTTTTCTTGTAATGTTGAAGACATTGTGCAGCCTTATAAGCGGTTTCATCAGTTCTACCAGTGTAGGAAATACCCCAATATTTATATCCACACAAACAGCATGATCCAATCACCAAGGAATATAATACTACTGATGTTGATTGTTCAAGCCCAGGAGATGTGAAACTTGTTCAACCACCTTGTTCTAGTTGCATAATTTCATCCTTGGTGTCAGAAAGTCTGCATTAAACCTTCAAATTACATGGTGTGAATTGTCAAAACACCAGAGTAGAAATGATAAAACAGCATTATAGGTGAAAGTCAGATGGTTTAAAGGCTGAGTATTTTTCTACATTGGTAGACATTGTACAGCAGCTTGGAAGGCTGTAAAATGTCTTCAACATTACAAAAACAAGCCCAACTGAATGTGAGTAACTACTGTTAGGTATGCAATAATATCAGTAAATGTGATCCTTTGCAGACATGTTTCTTTTTTGAAAATTTTTACAAATTTTTGTCTCAGATTCTAAATGGCTGCTGATTTGCAAATGTACTGTTCTCTAAAGCTACGTACACACTTCCAATTATTATCGTTGGAAAACGAACGACGAACGATCCTGCACGATATATACGAACGATCGTATAGCACCGATCCTGCACATAGAGATAACAACACGATCGTTCGTAGATATTGTACACACAATAGATACGATCGTTTAAGCGATAGAGGAACTATGTGCACGACAGGAAAGTGAACGAACGTTCGTTCATTACGCATGCTCAGAGCATGAACGATCAACGAACGACCGTACACACGAACGATGTTCAACGATCGTCGTCCAATCCGATCCGGTCGTTCGTTTCCAACGAGTTTCCTCGTTCGTCGGCGTTGTTGGTTACTTTTTTACGAACGATTTTTTGCCCAATCGATCGTTCCTCGTTCGATTGGAACGATAAAAATTGGAAGTGTGTACGCACCTTAACACAACACCTATCTATGATGTGTCTGTCCTGCTTTAAAATAAACCTTGCATTTCCTTACAGACCCAAATTGTAAGAATACAATAAATGCAGATATATTTAGTTGTATTTAAAGTTTGCTGTGCTAGAGTGCCTCTAATATACAAAGCTTGTCAAGAGCTGGTCCATTCCGTCTACATCCTACAGCTCCCTTTTGGACCCCGATGACATCCAAGAAACCAATTCAGTGTTTTGGGAGGGTTAGGCCAGCTCTCTACTGAAAAAGTCAAGATTTGCACGACACAAGTGATAGTTATGATAAAAAGGGTTCAGACACAGCTCTTTTTATCCCAACAGAATTTTGACCCCCTATAAACAGTGTTTATTCTTAGATAGGGTCATGGATTTCTAACAGTTAAGACCAGTGTTTATCAGTTCCCATCCTCTGTAGCCCATGAAACAAAAGTATATAGGCTTTTCCTAAAAAGCATTGTTATAGATGTAAATAGGGTTATTAGGTCCTCTCTAAATACCAAGTGATAACAAGGTATTTAGGCATAGTAAAAGCACATCAACACTTAGAATATCCAAAATGTGACAAACGTACTATTAATTGACCGTACATACAACAGCAAAAAACGTGGATACATCAGTCCAACAAACAAGTGGTATGCATAAACAAGCGATTATGTATTCCTAAGAAATTCAAATAATTCAGAGAACTTCGGCTCCATCCATGGTGCTTCTAGAAGACAGTTGACACAATACAGAACATTGACCTTTCAGTTTGCTGCAAAATAACATTAAAATCAATATCCCTTTTTGTACAAGAAAACTACATGAATGGGGTAGGTATATATCTGCAAAAGTGACAATCTTCATAAAGACCACAAAGCTTTAGTGTAATTCAATACATCTACCTGAAAAACGCCTTCTGTAGCTGAAAGATCTTGTCACCGTTACAAATTCAGAAACTCTCTATCAGCAGTGGTTGAAAATGTAACATTTTAATGGCGCTGTAAGGTGCAATATAAGAGGCCTTCTGATTGTTCCATTGCACAATGGTTGCATATCGACTGCATAATGAATGTGTGATAGATAAGTGAATGAACATAACCCTACTTATATATGCCTTATCAGCAGCGAACAACAGGAGTCACATAATGGTTTTCCAGTTCATTTTTTACTTTTATTTATATGTGTTGCTTTTATAGTAATCTTTATTTTTGAAAATATGCCATTTCAAAAAATACTCTATCACGTTGACGTTGAAAAAAAAAAGGAATTTTGCTTGTACATGACCAGTTGATTGAAGTTAGCAGAGCTTTACCCCATTCACTAAGATAATTTAAATTAAATGTCTCTTGCAAACAGGTAATTTGCTCAGATAAGTAAATAGCCTTAACACTTTTAGAAAAGTATAAGTTTAGTATACTAGAAATACTATTTTCTGATTCCTGGGAACTTATAATGTTTATGTTTAATTCATTGAAAATAAAATGTGAACAGGGCTGTTAGCCAATGCAGGTTTTATGGATGAATAACTTAGATGAACATACGCAGGTGTCCTATAATACAGATGTTCAGTAAGTGTTAAAAATAAGTTAAAAAAAAAAGTAGATTTAAAAATTTCATAAAAATTGACAATAAAAAAATGTACATGCTAAACCTGGTATGGTCCCGTTTCAAGCAGCATTAGCAGTAGGGACACTTATGTTGCCTGTACTAGTGCGCTGCTATGGAAAGCTTTTCTCCCTTCCCATGACCATTTATACTTAACCACCATCCTTTGTGTGCTGACTCAACCCTTGGCTGCAGTATGAGCAGCCTGTATACGTAATCTGAGATTACTCTTTTAAGCCAATTATGCATGCTTCATATTAATCATTCTAAGTTATCACTTTAGTAAAGTAGTTTTCATGTACAGAATTCTTTCTTTTCAGTGCCATTGTCTTGTCCTATTAATCTTTCTAATGGCTTAACCCCATATGTCTTTCGCTGCTAATGCTAGGTTGGCTTAAATACCTTTCACACTCTTACGTGCCATGAGTTGAATTAGGACCATGCAACCCCCATTGAACCAGTTTGTACTGCATATTAGGTTATTCATTATTTGTTTATATCTTTAGTTTATCTAAAAAATTACATTTCACTTTTTGGTATTCATTGGTGAAGATAAGGTGCTTGATGGCTCTTGCATACTCCACTGGTGAGATTGTCCTGGAATGGAGTCTTCAATTTTGCTCCCCTTATGACATGAAATTATATTCTCTTTACACCTAGTAGAAAGTCCACGAATGAGAGTGAGACTCCCACATATAGCTGCAGTGGTAGTTGGAGGGATCTGACAATGCAGATGAACAAATCTTGACACCAGGATTTTTAGGATTAGGCAATTTATCTCTGTAGTATTTATTTAGGGTTAAAATTTTAGAATTTGACAAGAAAGACTTGTTTTGTGGTTTAATTTTTATGTCACAGTATAGATCTAATAGCTTTCATTTTGAGAACATTTTTTCTGAGAATCCTTCGATTTGTCATCTCTGATGACTGACAAAGCACAAACAGGGCTTAAGGAAGTTTACTTAGGGCAGGATTTAAAACTACTTCATCTATGCGTCCTTGTGACCATTATTCTGCATCTCGCTTAGTTCCCAGCACACAGTATGAAACCGTTTACGGTTTAATGTGTATAGTTATAGAGTTTCAGAACTGTAGGCTCACTTTTTAAATAAAGACCTAGTAGTACAATATGATCAAAGACAACACTAAGAGGTGTCCAATTTATCCAGGGAACATCTGATTGACTCACATGATCAGGCATTTTTTTTCCCTGGAGCAAACTGAACCAGGCTTTATAAGGGTGTTTTTTTTTTACTTCCCCTGCATCAGTTAGAGGGTCTAGAGCGGGGTCTTCAAACTACGGCCCGCGGGACGAATACGGCCCGCTGAGGTTCTCCATCCGGGCCGCCGGCAGCCCAGGCTGCTTCTCCTGCTTGAGCTCTGGCTGCCTGCCATCTGCACTCCAGGGAACCCGGTCACGTGACACCACTGTTGCCGGGGTAACGCTGGAGCTGTCGGGCTGAAGCCATCAGGCAGAGAAGGTATGAACAGAGCAGAGACTCACTGCTGCCTTCATTCCCTGCTCACTGCAGCACAAATGTACATGATCAATGTACATTTGTAAATAGTATAAACATACTATGCACATTGATCATGTACACATGTGCTGCAGTGTGATCCAGCCAATGTATGAAGGCAGCAGTGAGTGACAGGTAGCAGACACTGACAAAGTTTTTTTAGCGGCCCTTTTTTAATTAATAAAAAGTGTGAGGTAGTGTTGGGTGTAGGGTAGGGTGTATAAAAAGAAGCAAATTAATGAATTGCTTGAGATTATTCATTTGCATTTTCAATACACACAGTAAAAATTCAAATTTATCTGTGCATTTTCATGCAAAGGAATAATCTCAAGCAATTTTAAAGCTAAAGTAAACGCCCCCTTTTTTTTTTTTAATGATCGGCAAGTGTGCTGTGCATATAGTATTGTTCTTTCATGTTTTTAATACAATAAATACGTTTTGTGCAGTGTGCATAAGAATGTTCTCCTGTTTTTTTTCAAACTATAGTACGGCCCCCCGACAGTCTGAGGGACCGTGAACCGGCCCCCTGTTTAAAAAGTTTGAGGACCCCTGGTCTTAGAGGGTTTTCACCTGGGATATGTTTTTTTTTTTTTTGCCAAATAGTTAAACTTGATAGACTTTTGTCTTTTTTTCCACCTACCTAATTATGTAATTAAGTAAGCCTATTACAAACCTGACGGATTCAAACTTAGGATTTAATGAAAACATGCATAAACAGCAATGCAGATACAGAGATACAAATGGCTGAATTTTGTAAGCAAATGTTGACTTTTTCTGTTGACAAAGTTGCTGGGTTCATTGATCCCTTGTTTGTACATAGCTCCTCAAATGTGTGTGTATATAATGTCTAAAATAAATATATATATATATATATATATATATATATATATATATGGGAATTGATATGATTATGAAAGATGGACTTAGCCCCTTTCCTACTGCCCGTCCCGAAAGTGGAAGATCAAAGAATGCTGGGAAAGTTTCTATGTATGAGTTCCTGGCTTATCACCATTCTCCAAACCACACCTCTATTGGGTGGTTATTAGTGGTTGGAACACTGCTCTGTGTAAAACTTGATGAATGGTGAGAAGATGGAAGTTGTACACTGCCACCAGAACATATTAAGATACCAGGACATAAGATGGCGGTGTGGGCACAAAAGAAGGCAAGAAAATGCACAAGACATTGCTAGACCACATGGGAGGGTAGATGTGCATGTTTTATATTTGTATTGTATTCTTCATTTTTGTTTAAATATCATTATTATTATTTTGACCTTCATATGTAGAGTTGAGTGCACCTAATAATATCCTGTTTAAATAAATAAATAAGCATCCCATTCCATGGCCATTTTGAACACTCAACAAACAATGGAAGACAAACAATGCTGATTTCAAGAAAGCATTGTGCATTTTGGGTGGCAGGGAAATGCAGAAATTCTAACAAGATGGGTTAGTAGTTTTCAATCTATTCCACATTGTAAATGTAGGATTACATTCACTGTCTATAGCCAGTCCATACAGGATACAAGCATATTAGATGGATCCCTGGCCTATGTAGACATTTTCCAGTAGGAGCAGGTGGTGGAGTCAGAAATTTTTTCCAGTTCTTAGCTTGCTAATTAAAATAAATTAAGTTAATATGCTAGGGACTAATTTATTATTTTAAATCAGCTGGTTTTATTTCTGGTAAAGGCTACATAAAGAGTTGCATACCTGAACAAACTATAAAAATCTACACATGCTTTAATTACATGCGTTTCATAAAGTGGCTTGGGGCCAACATTGAATGCCTATGGGCCGTCAGCAAGATTTTCCCACCCTTGCTCTGTGCTTACTGTATGGGGACTGCTTAACCTGACATTTCCTTCACATGGAAGAGATGACAGTATAACTTCACAAACTTTCATATACCTAGACAATAGAGCAGTGCTGAGAGATGACCAGAGAAAAGAAGAAATATGAGACATTTCAACAGCCTCAGGATTAGAACCTTGCAGTAAATTACCTACTAATTGAGAAGTTTAAAGTTGTGTCACCTGATTTGGTAAATGGCCAACACATTATGAAATAATGTACTGTACCCACTGCAATGTTTTCCCCAGTTCGCGTTTAAAGGGAAAGTATGTTTTTTGCTTATTTTTCTTTTCTTGCTCCTATTTGGCCTATTAAATATACCATTCAAAACATTTTGCTGCACAGGTTTGACACCCAACGGTGTTCCTATCGTGCGCTACTCTTTATGTTGTAAAGATCTGAGATTAGAAATGGTTGAGAAGTTTAGCAAATAGCACTCGACAGGGCTGGCAGCACCACAGATTTCTGTTAGCCTATTAGAGGACTTGACATGAGTTCTGGCAGTTCATTCAGTATTTTTCTTTCTGTGTGACATGTCTGCCCTTCCTGTAATTTAATATTAATATATATATATATATATATATATATATATATATATATATATATATATATATATATATACATACACATACACTTTCTTCGGTGAAGCTGGGGTGATCCAGCAGACCTGGAATGGATTTCTACATTGTCATTTGCTATGTTTGTTATGCAAATGTTTTGAATCCTGGACCAGATCCATTCCAGAAGAAAGTGTATCCTCTCCAGGCGGTCTGCTTGCCAGTTATATATTATTCCAGAGAACATGTTGAACACTAGTACAGTATATGCTTTTAGGTTTGGAAAATAGTGCAATGCTATGGCAATTTTGGACATCCCACTCTTTCCCAGCTTGGCACTTAAAAAAGCATAGATGTCATTCCATTGTGCCACTTGTGACCAGTAAAAACTGCTGCATATGCCAATGGTATTTTTATGTTCAGGAGGGAGGCTAATCACTCTTCCTTATTCTGCAGGTATAAAGAGTTTTTGTAATCAAAAATATTCCTGGATTAGATGTTCACAATATATGTTTAAATGTATTTTACACAGTATGTTTAGGACTGCTCTTAACTCCTCTTACTAATATTACTGAAGTGACATTGATTTGCCAATCAAAATGCTTATGTTGTGAAGACCACTAGATGTTCCTAATGAATAGCAATGCAGGTTTTATTTTCCTTCATATTAAAAAAAGGGCTTATGGTTAAATTAACATACTTGTACTGCTGTAGTTACATTCTACCAACAAACTTTTTTCTTAGTGCAAATTCATTGCACAAAAAAAATCTAAGTATGCTATGAAAAACATCTGTAATCATTAATAGTAAATGTTTTGATATAATTCAGCACTGTTTGCAGTTTTAAAGCCAGAACTATGGTTTGTTAGCATAATTATTCAGATGTAAGCAAAACTTTGCTGCTATAGTTTAATGAAAGTAAATATACATTATTAGCCTGGTGCTCTGTGAGACTGTATGCAGACAGGGAATTTCTGGATCTCAGGAGGGGTTGAAGTGGGTGTCCACAGAGATCAATCTTGATAGTTTATTTTTCCTATCAACCATTTTGATAGCCTTGCAAAGTTTTGTTAAAGCACAACATTCCTCATTTCCTCTGTTGACTGATGGCTTTCATTACAGACAGAGTTAGAAAAATTGTCTTTATGGAAGGGGACATTGATCCTTCTTCCATTATTCTGTGCCTTTATATGCATTTAGCTGTTGTGTTAAAGAAGCATTATTATATTTAAAAACAATTTCAAATGAATCTAATAATTGAAAATGCACAAGAGAACCTAACAGGGTTTTATAGTGCAGTGTTTGAGTGTTTGCTTAATCAGAAAAAAAGGAGGATATGTGGAATGGGGCTAACTCCACCTTTCATATATTTATTTATATGTGTGAAACTCATTCCTAGACTTTTCATTTTTACATCAATCTTTCCGCAAGATTAAATGTGATTTTAACATATATTTTAGGCATGTTATTTACTGCCTTTATGTGGAATTTTAAAATGAATGTGATACCAGTAGCCCATTTCTGTCATTCAAGCAGCATTTTATAGTGTTCCCTTTAATTCTGCAAATAAAAACCATCTGAGTGAAGATGGTGACTACTGTAATGGAACAGGGACAGGTAAGTGTGTTTAAAAAATTGTGATCAGGCAGTAAAGAGTATTTTCATAGGGTATTATAGTACAGAAGGGACATCACCAAGGGACCTGTCTGTTTGCAATTGTTTAATGTTAGGGTTAAGTTCCCTTCCCCATAAAAAATAAAAGGTTATGTAGGAAAGGGCAAATACATTAGGTCAACACAGGCAGCAACTAGACAAACACAGAAAGTGAGAGAGCTATGATAAAGGAAGAGAAAATGGCTATACTAGCAAATTTAGGTAGCCAAGTTTGCTAGTAGGTATGCAGGCAAATTATTTATAGAAAGGAATGTATTTTATAGACCGGAAATGCAAAAAAACATTTTTGAAATTTTTATTTCAATATGAAAAAAATAGGTGTGAAAACATTACAAAAAATTGTTATTCAATCTTCACGACCAAACATTGAAAAGAAAGGGGGACGAGGGGCGTACTTTCTTCTACAAAGTTGCCTTTCTGTACTTTTACCTTCAATTTATTTTAAGTTGTGGACAAGTTTTTTGACTTTGTGACTTTGTCGCCACAACAGCCCTGAAAAGATGAGTGTTTCTGCAAAAAATGTAGGAGTCACAATAATGTCACTAAGAGCATTGTTAGACAACCCTGGTGCTTGCTTCTCTTTGGGGAAAGAAAAAAAACACAGCCAAAAAGATCCAATCTAGCAAAAGTTCCTCTGAGAAAAGTTTTGAGCGAATGTCAAGAAGGATCAGGGAGTATTTACTTATGGTTGCCTCCTGATCCAACATTAACCAGCCTCATCAGGAAAGATCATCACAAGTTTGTAAACATATTTACAGTGCTTTTTGCATAGCTCCTAACTGTGCTTTTAACTTTTTCAGTTGTCCCTCTTTTTGGTTTGAAATGTATACTGTTTGAATACAAAAAGTATTATACTACACTAAACAGTATATCCAACCTCTAAATATTTGCATTGTGTTTATAATAGTATTTAACCTCCTTGCCGTTAAGCCCGACCTTCGTACGGGCTAAAAAAAGTTGCTCTTTTCGTTAAGCCCGAGATTTTCCGTACATTAAAATCCCCACTTACCCAGGTAAGTGGGGATTTTAATGTAGGGAAAATCTCGGTCCCCCTGTGCTCATCCAGCGTCGGGTTCGTGTTCCAGCGTCGTCCTCCGTCGATCGTCGTCCGTCGGTCTCCCTTTCCAGCGTCGGGTGCCTTCTCGTATACCAGCGGGACCAGGTAAGAAGCCGGCCGGCATCTTGTGTTCCGCTGGCCGGCTGGCGGAACACAAGATGCCGGCCGGTTTCTTACCTGGTCCCGCTGATCATCCAGCGTCGTTCTCGTTCCAGCACCGGGTGCTCTCTGAAACAAGAAGCCGGCCGGCGGAGGAAAAAAACAGCCGGCCGGCTTCTTGTGCGTGCGTGCGTGATGACGTCGGCGTGTGTGCGGGAAATTCAAATTGAAACTCATTCATTCATTTTGTATTGGATTGAATACAGGAGTTTGTATTCAATCCAATACAAAATGAATGAATGAGTTTCAATTAAAAATAAATACAAAGTATATATTTTGTATGGGATTGGATACAGGAATTTGTATTCAATCCAATACATAATGAGAGTTTGAATTTTGTTCTCATTTTGTATTGGATTGAATACAAACTCCTGTATCCAATCCAATACAAAATAATAGAAAATATATTTATGTGGTTTTGTCTATAGGTATGTGACGGACACTAGGGAGGTGTTTTAGAAAAATATATTACTATACAGTATACCGAATTATCGCATTTTCAGTACTTTTCATTTATTTATGTATTCTTGTTTAAGCTGAATTTTGTGTTTTTCCTTTAATTTTATTAAAAGTAATTTTTTTTTTTTTTTTGATGATTGTGTGTTTCAAAATGATTGTGTGTTTCAAAAATTTTTTATATTCATTATATCTACTAGACCCCTATTCGGACATATTTCAGTAAGTTACAGGTCTACAAATTTAAAAAAATTCACGAAAACCTGTAACACTTTTGGTACAGAAATCTAGACCTCAGTGTAACGCCCAGGTGGTTAAACTCCTAATGGAATTTGGGGCTTTTTATTTTTAAAAGTCCCTTTGGCACTCATAGGTTTAATCATGTTTTGAATATTAATTCTTTGTTGTCTGCATACCTGGGGTCATGACAGGACTGTGTTTTTGTGCTCACAATTGCCCCCTTTCTCATTTCCAAGTTAGAATGTGTGTCTACGGTTTGAAAAGACTCCTAGCAAAGCAGTTTTCGGCCAACTAAAAATGTCAATGTGAAGTGTAATAGAGCAAGTTTAAACCTGAGCATTAAGCAAGACATCTTATGTAAGTATGGATTCACAATCCTATGGCCCATACTACCCTCCAGCTGTGTTTTGGAGACATTCTTTACCAAGTTGTGGATTAAAACATTAGGAGACTGACTAGCTTGTGTATTTTTTCATTCCTATCAGTTTAGCCACATTAACTTCCCCAAAATTCCATCTTGTGTTTATATACTACTATTGTTTCATTAATGAGTCAGAAAGTTAATAATCATAAACTCCTCTGTATTTATTAACTAGCCTTTTCAGACAAAGGGGTTTGTAAGACTCAGTGATCATTGACGTGGATTTTTACAGATACTGTAAATGTACATTATGTGTGCTCTTTTTTTAACAAAGATACAGGCTTTATTATTTATTGTCACCATCTCCCTAAACTGTACTTATTGAAACTGCATAGCTCAACCCAGAATTTTTAACAGGTGGGAAGAAATTGTAGGCGGGTTGCAACCCCTGTATTGTGACCAAACTCCACAGTAACCCCCCAGGAATAGCCAGGTGATTACTCAAAATTGCTAAGTGGTATACCCAGCTAAAAGGGGTTTGGGAACACGGAACTGAATTGTGCGACTTTGCCCATTTTGCTTCAGTTTCTGATACTAGCCATAGATAGGTGTTATATCGGGAGACTTACCCAGCTATTACAGTATGGATGGTATTTTTTAAAAGCATCTTGTCTTGTTTTTATTTTCACATGAAGTGCTTGATAACTTGTTTGTTGAACAATACAGCAAGCCTGCGCCTTTTTCGTTGTGCTGTGCCCCACAACTTCGCCATCTCTTCTAGGTAAATATCACTAAGCATTATTCAACCCTTTTCCTGTGAGCCTCCGGCATTCTCACAGTGCCCTCCAGTCACAATACAATTGTTATTGCATGAGTGTTGGCCTCTGCATCATTGAGGACTACCTATTTTCAGAAGAATGTAAGAGTCTTGTGTTTTTTGATACCCAGCCTAGTTATGGTATTTCAAATCTCATTTCTTTTTGGGCTGAAGATCAGTGTTTGCCAACCTTTTCTGACCCACGGACCTCTAAATTTATCAGCTGAGGACCTCGCGTGCACGGAGAGAGGGGTGTCACTCAGAGGAAAGAAACTTCCCTCATAGTGACATCATGATGCCAGAACCCGATCACTCTCCCATTGCAGGTCTGAGCCTGTGATGGGAAGTGGGCGGGTCGTGTCCAGAGACACAACCCGCCCACTTCCCTGAGCCTGCAAACTGTACGGGAGACATGGTCCACGGCTCTGACCGGTGCGCCCCAAGCAGGGTCAGGAGAAGGACCCTGCTTTGGAGGGCGCACAAGCCAGAGCCGTGGACCATGTCTCCCATACAGATCGCAGGTTAGCAACCACTGCCCTGGAACAACCACCACCACGATCGCCTTAAGTATAGTAGGTCTTCTAACCAGTCAACTAAATTGTTTTTAAACATTCCACTGTATATCAGTTGTGCCAGGTTGTTGGTTTTTTTTTTTATTATTCATGTTCAAAGAACTATTTCCATATGGTTAGACAATGTATATCAATGTATGAACCTCCAACAAAAGGTCATCATTAAATCACCTGTACATCAGAGGTTTGAACAGCAGTTGGTATCAGTACTTTTTGACCTTCCTAGAAATATCTTGTTTCCACCAGATTGCATACACATGTCGCTTTGTAATGCATTACATTTTTGGAAAGCTCTGTTTTGAACTGTTTTTTGGAAACCTATCGACCAGCGTCCCCAAAATGTACCCCTTGCAAACCTATATAGCAATATAAACCTGCCAAGTTCACACATTTTAAAATGCATTTGAGCCAAAAAGTAGAATGAAAACTGGAGCAAATTAAATCCTTCCAAAAAGAGAACAATTTGACTTGAGTTAAAAGCATATAATGGATTGCTTCAGTAACTATCAAACATTCACTTGATAGGACAGAATACAGGATGTGTGGTCACTTACCACAAAAACACGTTGGTGGAAATGCTGTGTTTTTATCCAGAAATAAATAGAGAATGCTACCAGATTGAGTAAAATGGGAAATAAGTGTTTTTTAGTACTGAATTTGTCACTGAAATACTAGACCTACACAACGCGGGATTACAATTTGATGGAATATTTTCTGAAACCGTATAAACCATCAAAGCTGGATTGTACAATGATCCTGTTGTCACCAATTGCTGTGTGTCACATGTGGTACAGCTAAATTTAGAGCTGACATTAATATGGTATAATAACAAGTTTATGGCCAGTGTTATGGCTCTAATGAATAGGTTGTAAATTAGAAGAGGCGTTAAGAACATTAAGGCAGGGGCTGCGTCTTTGTTGCTCTTTCCTGCAAATCAGCCAAGTTGTAATCCCAATGACCAACTAGCTGACCAGGAAAAGCTCCCTTGAAGGTAATTTTTCATGAAAACATTTTATGTCATGTAGTTTTAAATAAATAGTAGCGTCATAAAATGTAATTTTACAGCACATTAAAGTGCCAGTTTTATGGTCTGTAAAGGATTTATTGATTTGGAAGTGCTGTGTTTAGCGACATTTTCGCTTCAATGAGAACTTTTTTTCCAGCATCTCACATGTGAAAGAACAATAGATGGAGATGATCCTCTCCCATTTTCTTCCACAAACAGTAAGCAAACCAACAATTTCTACTGTTTTGTTGGACTATATAGAAAGTGGAACAAAGTAAAATAGGTCATTTTTTGGTAGGAAATTAGTTGGTTTGTTATTTTCTAGGAAGAAATCCGCACCAAAGTCACGCTTCTGCACAACTGATGCAATCATTTCAAAGGTTAATGATAGGGGTATATCCAGGGTTCTGCAAGTAGCTTTAGGCTTTGTTCACCTTGAGGCTGTGATTTTGGCTTTTTACTGGATGTTCAGACTCCCCCTGTATTTATTCCAAGGCTTTTAAACTCAGATGAAATGCTAATGAAAACTGCAGGAATATCTCCTTAAAATATAGTGTCTAACTACAAATTAATTTGTTTGAAAAATAAGTCCCTTTATAGAAAGATGACTTAACTTCTTGTCTTGTAGATGGTCTAATTAGGCATCAACAGAGCAATTAAGTAAAGGTAAGATCATCAAATAAGGGACAAATTGAGGGATTTCCTTTAAACTCCTGTTGCATCTCCAGGACAGGAAGTGAGTATAAAATCTTCCCAGCTGCACACAGCAACAGGATGAAAAAAAGAAAGAAAAAATAACAATGACTTGATAGACTAAGAAAGGGCTGCTAACCCCTATTTGAAATGAAATTATTCACTTTAAATCCCAAGGCTAACAATCTGTTATCTATGCATGTATATAAATTACGGAAATAATAGAGTGATTACAGCAGCACAAATGAGTATTGTGTATCTAAATTTTTCAGAGCAGTAATACAAATAGTGTTAGGACCAGTTATGATGCTTCTTCATTGTGGTTAATTTCTGCCAGCCATCGGTCATCCCAAATGTGTTTTCTGAAGAGCTCTGATTGTGGCATCACCAATCTTTCTAAATTAGATTTTTTTTTGTTCCCCAGGGATATTTGTGGTTGCTTAATAAGGCTTTTGTTGTGTTCATCCGGCAGGAATGTGTGAGTTGTCTAAAGTGATAGGCATTCATGTGCAGCCAGACACCCACATGAGCTAATAGTTTATCCTCTTTTCAAGTTTAATTTCGGCACAGACTTAGAGGAGTCAGCCTTCCACCTAGGTCACTGTCAGTAGGAAGGAAGAAAGCCTATATTGTCACTCCTCTATCATTAACAAGTGACATGCCCTAGATTTAGGCTAAAAAAATGGACAAATGTTTACAAACTGTTTTCATAGTTCTGGCCTGTACCTAAGAAACTGGGAATGATCAATTTAATTTTCATCAATTGTTTAATCCAACATATACCAAAGATGTACGTGTTTGCTCTGCTCTTGCTGATCAATAAAGTGTACACCTGTGCAAAAATTTCTGCAGTACATGCAAATTTCCCCTTTGTTTTGATTTTTTTTGTTCTGTCAAAGCACCTCCCCATTGGTTGTTGGAGATCAGTAGAAGGGAAGTTTTTTTGTATGTCAAGAAGATAGAAGTCTGACAAACCTGCTTTGGCTTTCTATGCACTTTGCTGACAGCCCAATTAGGACATAGTTAGGATTTCTGGTTGTTCATTAGGTATTTTGCCATTATTTAAGCATTTTAAGGGGTTAAAAGTGGGAAATGGGATTGCATAGGTAACTTAAAAACAGGGGCATCTGAGGCATGTACTTTAAAAATAAATAAATCAATACATGGATTTATATTTAGGCTGTTTTTAAAAAGTCAGATTTAAAAACAATTATTGTGTACCTGGAGTAAGTTGGGAAAAATCTAGTGCTGGGTCCTAGTTTCAAATCCCAACCAGGACACTATGTGCAAGGAGTTTATATGATCTCCATGTACATGTTTCCTTTTGGCACTACACTCCCCCCCCCCCCCCCCCCCCCCCCCCCCCCCCCCCCCACACATCTAAAAACATGCAATTAGGTCAGTTGGCACCCCCAGAAACTATCCCTAATGCACAACCAAAAGTGTAGCACAATCTGTTGGCAGCAGGGTGCAAGGTGGGCACATGAATATTATATTAAATAAAATAAATAAAGAGTAGCCTAATATATAAAAAAGGAACGTGGAGAAGTGTAAATATGTTACTTGCTATCATATCTTTTATTTATTTTGTGAACACCATTTGAAATGTCAAATCTGGCTAGAATTGTCTGAGGTAGAGGTGGAATTTGCTGCACGGGTGTTTCACAAGTTTTTATTCCTACATGCTTCTACAAGAACAGAGGGTCCCATGCAAGGCCATATTACATATCAGATAATGATACCTCTGAGGAATTTGTACCCAGAAAATAGCATACTAGCACTGGGCTAGTTAGCATACAGCTATATATATTCCAAATTTTTTTAATTGTATGTAAGTCTAGCAACATACCTTATATAACTTTAAGAAAAATATATTATTTTGTTTATTGTCTGTCTCCTTGTCTCATTTTTGGCTGGAAATTCCCAATGTTGTGGTATGACCATTTTAATGTACATGTAAGTATATGGGGGATCGCTTAGATAGAATTGCCTTCTTTACGCTTGTCATTCCGTGAATTGTGCCCTGTGAATAATGCACTTAAATAGGTTTGTCTTGCCCTGGTCACATCTTCAGGGAGACTTTATTGGACAACATTCTTAACCTTTGCTTTCAGGTCACATAGAGACCTAAGGTAGAGAGATGATATACTTCAGACCCCATTTGCTTTGTGGAATTGTCTACTGTCTTTTCTGCCAATATATTGATATGTACGATAGTCACTATATTCTCATTGTCAATATCTAAGTATTTTTATCTTTTCCTGCCTCCATTTAAACGTCTTAGTATCATAAAACACACAGTGTAGCTAAAACTGTTAAAAGCATGCGTATTAAAGGGGAAATTCTGTTTTCCATCATGGCATCCAAGATGTATATGTTTGCTAGCTCACAATAACAATTTCTTGGCTGTGGCAGTGTCTAATATTACCATCACTATATTTGTTTGGTTTTATAACTTTGAACCTGTTTCATATTCAATCTACGCTTTGCCAAATGTAGGCATCACCGTTATGAGTTACTTATTTTCTTAATTGTAGTTAGTATCCAAAATTTCCACGATGGATGTACAATTTTACACTAACGTTTGGGCACTCCTGGCCAAATTACATATTTATTAATTTTGTGAAAGTAAAAATGAGTATACAACTAGTGCAGGAAACCATATGTTAAAGTCGTTTGCCTAAATTCTGGTACCCTGGAGTAAAAAAATCAGTAATACTCCCTTCCAGAGATCACAACTGGTATTTAGTTAAAAGTATTAAAATTCTTATTACTTGCAAAACAATAAATTACATTGTGTGTATGGTCTAAGCCCTCGGTATATCATTTAACTCCACCAGCTCCATAAAAGTAGACTCTCATCATACTGGCTGCCTTCAATACAAAGTGTGTGTATGTATGTGTGTGTGTATATATTTGTTCCCTCCTGGTGGCACTTATGTGCTACAGTGGTACGCATTTAGAATTTTTACTGTGTTTTTAATATTTTGGACATACAGTGTTAGGGTCCCTTTACCAAAAATAGGTAAGAAGGAAAAAAAAATGACAGTGTATGTTTTAGCAATCAATTTTGGCTTTTTACATTATCTTATATTTTCATTTATTATGCCTTGTTTTAGTTACAAGGGGACTAAGGGCAAGAATGTTTCAAAAAAGACTTTCTTTATCATACATGTTTTGTTTTTTTTGCTGTTGTCCTGTGACAGCTGCAGTCTCCTGGTCTCAGATGTCAGTGTACCATTCTAATACACAGTGACAGCTAAAGCCAGCAGATGGTTATTACATGATTGGGAGCTTCACTTATTGCAATTATTATTGAATACTAGCAACCTTTTTTAGTGGTAATGTGGTCCTAGAACTATTTTTTTAATTAAACACAAGTAAATATGCTCTTATCACAAGTTACAGTGCTGAAGGATGGTAATCTACAGAATGAGGGCATCTAGGTATAAAACATTTACCATTTTCTAATTGTTCACCATGGATTCCTTCTCGACAATTGCCTGGCTTTCAGTTGCTGCACATCTTCAAGACAAGGATTTTAAACTAAACTATAAATTTGCATATGTTGCGATTGACATGTGTTGCGATTGATTGACATTCTTTGTACTTTGAAAAAGTCTAGTACAAACTGTTCAGCAGGACTGGGTGAGTTTTTTCCACTATATTGCTTAAAAAATGTGTTCTTAAGGCATGCTCAATGACCCAAAAAAATTCAAACTACAGACTTTCGGGCATGCAACATATTTTGAGGATCAGCAATGGCAGCCACCTTATTGGTCAAGAGAAGGTAATTGGAAAAATTACTCTTTAGTACTTTTACTGTGTTTGGCTCTGGATGTTTTCCAGTTCTCTATCCCATACCTATGTATACATTTTTTTACCTGTCCTGCTTGCTTGTAAACATTCCTTGTGTAGGCTTTTTGTAATTCTCTAATGTTTTATTCCTAATGTACAATGAAGTGGAATTGTCAGAGAGAAGCTTGTGAATGAGAAGTGAAGGCCATGTCACCATCACGTCTGTAATGAACTTCTGCATCACTTAAGCACATCATTTCTTATGCAGTGACTACTAGTAACGTGACAGGAACAATCCCTGTGTTATTTTTCTTCTGTAAATGTTGCTGTCACTTCAGCTTAGTCGCTTCATTACATGGCTCACAAAGTGCATTTTTATCCCTTTGATATGTGTGGGGACTTTTTTTCATGTTGTCAAGAAATCGTCAATTACTTTTCACCGCATTACAAACAATGACATGATTTCTTTTAGATTGTTGTTTCTGTCTGTTGAATCAACAGTAAGCAGTTGTGTTTTGATCACCTCGTGTGGTATAGTCACCAAGCTTTTTTTTTTTTTTTTTTTTTGTCTGACAAGAATAGCAAGCATATTCTGCTGCAGACAGCATTCTGGTTGAATCCTAATAATGAATTTAATTGGTTTAATCCAGAAGTATGCAGCCTTGCAGAGCAGGAGATCTTCTTGATGTACATTGATGTGCCTAAAAATAATGTTAATTCTATGTCTTTAACTGATTAAAAACATTAGCATGTCATTTTACAAATATATGAAGAAACCCTGTTTAATGGTTGTAACAGCACTGTCAAACAAAAACTACAATTTTACAGAGATTTGTTGTGGCTTCTTCTAAGCCTACATACACACATCAAATGATTCTTGGCCAGAGGCCGTATTATATCCGTCCTGGCAAATTTATGAACGACCGCAGCGAAAGTGAAGGAAGGAGAGCGCAGCGGGGTGCTGCTAGCTTGTTTTTTCTCCCTCCCCTCTCCATAGAACAGAACGGTGCTGTATGTATGGCACTGGTTCATTCATCTTTCAGTCGTTTGTTGCTAGAAATGATTGTAAAAGATAATTTCCAACGTCAATAATCAAGCGTGTGTACATAGCCTAAGCCTAGGAAGTCCCTTGTGTTTCAGTCACTGTAGCACCATGACCAAGCAGCCCAACCAACTTCAGTAATCCAACTCATAGATTCTGTTACCCTGAAGAAACCCTCCTGATTGTTGCTGGCCTCAATGGCTCCTAAAACAGCTTAACAGAGAATACATCTATGGAAGTACAACTCTTTAAGGCGGAACTAAACCCACAATACTCAATTGGCCCCATCCTCTCGTAGGACACTGCCACATTCTTCTTTTTTTTTCTTTCCTAATGCTCCTGTAGATGAACTTAAGCTATCCTCATGAGCCTGGATGCCGTAACAGGCATGTGGGAGTTCGCTCTTTACCTGCATGCCAGGAAGCCGGGATTGCTGGAGTATCCAGACAACGCATGCATTGTTCAGCTTTTTGCCAGTTTTTGAAGAATCAGGTTTGTAGAGGAGATACTTACAGAAGGAATATATCCTGTCCTTTTCTGCAATAATGACCTGCCTGATCATGGATTCTGAAATGTGTTGCTCTGTAAAGGTAAATAAAAAATATTACTTTCAAAATATTAAAATAATCCAACTTGTCAGCGTTTGTAAAAAAAAACAAAAAAAAAAAACAAATGTTTCAAATAAGCATTCAGCACACATACATTTCTGATCACCTCCAGACTCTTAGTTACTGTCAGTCAACATGCACTAACTGCTCTGAACTGGCTTCCTGAAGGTGACAACAGTGGACCATGTCTGTTCAGCATGTGTCAACAAGGCTGCTTGCAGTTTCTTTTGGCAGGGTATGGGGACATGGGAGCCCTAATGAAAGACAGTTGTCATCCCATCACAGAAAAAGGGCCTTCAAAGCAGGATCACCAGGTATTCATTTTAGGAAAGTTACAAATTTCAATAAAATGTTAAAGCTTATAGAAGATTTTAGTAATTGGGAAGATTAGTGATTAGAGCTATTTTATTGGGTATATTTAAAGCCGTAAATATGACATTCACTGAACATTTATAGATGTTTCTTCCTGGTGTATGTGCTTTAAGTTAGTCATTAATTTATCTGCAATAAATGTCACATTTTCTGCTTTAAGACTTGTGTACTGGCTGTTTTCAGAAAATACTTAGTTATGCTGTGCATGATAAACCATCCAGATTATCTGTGGACAAACACAGACCATGGGATATTACCATAAAGCTAAGTGGAGCAACAGTTATAGAAGTCTATTAGAATATCTGTCTTTTAAACCTGTACACTCAAAATACCCAAGTGTATATGTTTATTTGTATGAAAGAGACAGACCACAAGTAGTCACCCCTCAGCACTCATCTAAACTCAGTGAAAACAATAGGGATCAGCAGGTAATATCCCATAGGGCTGAGATGGGCAATAGTGATTGGTCAATGGTGTCTTCTGCTGTTGGACAGACAAATCACTTACCAGAACAGCAGTGTAACCGTTATCTCCTAAATGTCTTTGTATACTTGAAGACAAAAAATTCTTGTTACATTTAGTAAGCTTCGGCAGTTATACTGACAATCTCAATGTCTGTGGTCCATTTATGGTCTGTTTAACTGGACATCCTTTAAAACAGAAATACACCCAAAATAAAAGAATTCAACCAGGCAGGTCATCTTTATTTGGTTCTTTTCAGCATGCCATATCTTAAACCATTTTGATTGGTCAGGTCGGCATTAATTCATTCAGTCCTGACAATCCTAGGGGAAGCTGGGATACTTGGCCAATCCTGACATTCTACACTTAGCTTGCACCAAAAAAAAAGATTGGGAACAGGCAGGCAAGTATGTTTTATTCCAGAAGGGACATCACTTGTACCTTCTGCAATAAAAATGTTGCCTGCTCTGAGTTTCTAATTGTGGAACTGTATATCCACTTTAAAAGGCTTGAAGCTGTTTAAAATTGTGCTAACAGCTTTGCAAATGCATGTAAAACTTTGTTGTGCACAATTGTATATGCACCTATACAACATGAAAAGCCTTCAATTTAGTCAACCCCATTTACTGTTAATCTTAGAAAATGCCAACACATCCCATTCTAATCAATTTAGATATTATGTACATCATCAAAAATGTGCATTCTGGTATCATCATATGGGATTATATCCTCCTCAAACATAGAAGGGTCATTCTGGTGCATTATTTGGTCAACAGGTCAGCCTAAACTGCAATAGTGTGATGTGGGAGATTGGAAACAGCATTGCACATTTCTCTGTACAATTTAATTCACCAGAGGTCTTTTTATTCCTCACGTTTTTCTAGGTAGTCACCCAATCATGGGTGAGTGGTCCAGCCTAGATTTCTTGTGTAGTCCTCATTTCAAGGAACATTGGTGTAACTGGTTCACTGGTGTAATTGGTCTAACATGGGTAACACCTTGATACTTTAGGTAAATACTTGAGCACAGTGTAAACATCACAATATAGCTTCTCCTACTATTAATATTTTGCAGTCCTCTCAGTTTTACAATTGAGCACAATCTAAGCCCCCGCCCCCGAAAAAAAGTACCACTCAACCTGGCCAAGCCTTGTTCACCAAAAGCTCCAAAGAACATGTCTGTCTCTGAGTTCTTCTATAGAATTCTTCTACATGGAATTTGTAGAAATTATGGGGACAAAAAACAACCTGCACATGGTCTTTGTGCAATATTATTTAGTTCTCTATATTATATAGAATTTATTTTCACTAATCCAGAAGCTGTGAGTTGGGGAGTGTTGGAGATAAGTTATCAGTTATAAAGATGTGTCTATGTATATACTGTCAAAATGTTTCATGATCTAACCATACAAAAGTGACCGCAGATCAGTTGCCCTGTTTCCAGTGCTGTTCTTTTGTAATCTGTCGACTCCTTGTCTCTTTACTTTCTGATACCTACTTGATCACTTTAGGAATCACATGACGGGTGGAACACTGAGAAATTGTTTCCTATACAGAGAAACAACTTGACACAATTTGACACAGGCCAGTCACATTGAGTGTTTTCACAGCATGCTTACATTACAGGCCAGCTGTTTAACTACTACAGTAAAAAGATGGTTATCTGATTTCTGAGCACAAACTAAACATGTTTTTTCCTTGTATTAACATCCACTGCAATAGACAACTTCCATCTGATAATTGTCTTTTCAAACATATGTTATGGGAGGTTGGGACATCATGTGGAGAAGAATACATCTTCTATGACTTCTTCAATCAATGTGTAAGCATTGTGTGTGACAAGAGCTGCACATAATGCAACTAATCAGAGGATCCTTTGCAGAGTTAATTAAAAAATATCAGCATATACAAAGTTCCCTAAAATACTATTTTTAGGCTTTTATTTATCTTTTTTTGCCTCTTAAGGTGCGTACACACTTCCAATTTTTATCGTTCAAAACGAACGACGAACGATCGATTGGGCAAAAATCGTTCGTAAAAAAAGTAACCAACGACGCCGACGAACGAGGAAAGTCGTTGGAAACGAACGACCGGACCGGCGGATCGGATTGGACGACGATCGTTGAACATCGTTCGTGTGTACGATCGTTCGTTGATCGTCCATGGTCTGAGCATGCGTAATGAACGAACGTTCGTTCACTTTCCTGTCGTGCACATAGTTCCTCTATCGCTCAAACGATCGTATCTATTGTGTGTACAATATCTACGAACGATCGTGTCGTTATCTCTATGTGCAGGATCGGTGCTATACGATCGTTCGTAGATATCGTGCAGGATCGTTCGTCGTTCGTTTTCCAACGATAATAATTGGAAGTGTGTACGTAGCTTTAGTGCTCTTCCCTATCTACATGCATTTGTTCCATCGTCAGCTGCATATCATTGCTATGGGTCACTTTCTTGTATGTAACAACCGTGGACCATTTCTTCTCAATGTTTGTTGACTTGGCTGCTGGTAGGCTGGTTGTGAACCCTGAACAGGAACCTTCATATCAAGATCTGCAGTTAGCTGTGTTAATATATTAAATACCTAATATTTAGTGATTTGATTCATTCTACTTTATAGGTGAGTATACAGATATGAAGAGATGCATTTAATTCAATGTCCATGGGTATAAAGACTAGGTTTGCAGAATATTAGTTTGTACCTCATTTTCAAGACAACTTGCCTGAAGATCTTAATAAAACTTTGCAGGTGTTTTTATTGAACGCAGAGTACTTTTCCATAGTATTTACCAAGCCATTTTTTTCCCAGTCTTCTAAGTTGTGAGGAGTTTGCATATGCAAATATACAGCTAACCTAGACATATCCTTAGTGTAATTTGCAGTGTGGACCAAAGTGATTGCAGTCAGTGGAAGCCATGTTGTACCTGAACCCACCTGATTGCCCCATCTTGACTGACATGTAAAGCACAAGAAAGTAACTATGGATTCATAGGTGTAGAGGCCATGTATATTGCTAAAAGAGGCTTTATATTGGGTTATAGACAATAAAGGTTTACACCGCATGCATGAGAATTACTTCCCCTTCTCTTTAGCTCATCAGTTTACTAAAATGTAGTCACTTTCTATATTTCTGACAGCCTATTGTCCATCACTTAGCATTTTTTTGCTAAGCCCTCATTTCTACACAGTAGAGGACACAACTGACATGCACAGGGACACATTCTTGTGTATATTCTGGCCACCAATACCAGTTGCAGTTTTTATCTGTGATAAGTGTGATTGACAATTTTCTTTATACACAGAGATGAATAGAACCTTTGTTTCATCTAAGTTTAAGATAATGGCTCATGCCATTGTAGTGGTCATAAGGCTTGATGAACTGCAACTACATTCAAAATTGCACCACAAGGCTTATATCTGAACAAACAAGGTGTTATACCCATCAAAAAGCCGGGACGATGGCTCCACATTCTTAGATTGTAAGCTCTTTTGGGCAGGGTCCTCTCCTCCTCCTGTGTCGTGGTCTGTCTGTCATTTGCAACCCCTACTTAATATACAGCGCATCATATTATGCTGGTGCTATAAAAATACTGTTTATTAATAATAATTTTTGACTGATGCAGCTCAAGAAAATTCCACTTGAGTGGAAAGTTCCTTAAACAAGTAGCGGTGGAGATGAGGACTGTTTGAGTGTCTTGGGGAGACCTGTTTGGCACCTAGTTAGAAACCCAGCATCAGTCTTCTTACCTAGATTTTAAAGTTTTGTGAAATCAGAAGCGCCAGATATAAATCGATTGCCTGAATTGTTTGACCATATGCCACTATTGCCAGAGCTCCCTGTACTCACACTATGTGTCACTAAAGATTTTGGAACAAACGAAAAGATTCTTTTTTTTTTTTTTCCTTCCTTGTGGCATCTGGATAAACACGGATGTTAATGTTATGCATCTTATAAAGAAAAATAGCATGAGGTCATCAGTAAACAACAGTTGGCTCTATTTATCCAGATTGAAGGAGGGATGTGTAGAACTTCCCTTTGATTCACTCACTCCTTAATTAAAATAAATATTTTATTTTGAAGTAAATCACTTTCTGTAGTTCGTGCAAATAAATCTCCACCTAGCCTTGACTTTGGGAATATTGGTGAGGCTTGTTACAGACTCCTCTCTCTCCTTTTTTTTTTTCTTTTTAATCATTCTTTTTTAATAGGAGTGTACACATCTGTCTTCGTACCCAGCAGCTTTTCTGGCCCAAAACAGGTCCTTTGTGAGTTTCCCCAACTGAGCTCAGCAGGATCTTTGTCAGCTGCAAGATTTATGTCATCTTTTTCAGGCCTGAGAACTGTTCCTACAGCCTTCTACATCTGGACTTCATTTGGAAGACATTAAGTGTACTAAAAAGCACAATTTGGTAAAGATCTTTATAGATGATTATTTTAAAGAAACTGAGAACATTTAGCAGGAAGGTGGACAATTTTGTTATCTAATTTTTTTTTTTTTTTTTTTTAGCAAAAGCCACAATTACCCAACATACCAAGATCAAAAACATTTTTAAGTCATTTACCGTTGCTAGGTGCCCCAAGAAATCTGACCACCATATATCTTGTTAATGTTTGCTGAAATGTTCTTTCATGCATCCAGGTGCTGCATGATCCCACTTTATTAGATCGACTTAACGCATCGATAATCATCACAACCAGAGTTAACATTGAGAGTTCAGTGTGAAGAATGAGGATTTGATGAACTGTGCCAAACTGTTATTTCACAGCCTTTTTAAATGTATATCTTTATAACTAAGTAATGAAAGCAGTATATCATTTTTTTACTTTAAAAATAATGTTGATTTTTTTTTTTTTTTTTTTTTAAAGGTTCATTTGAGAATATGCAGAATGCTTCTATAAATTGCATTGAGGTACTTTAAAACATAAGAGGACTGTCACCAGACAGGGCTACTATGCATGGTATCCACAGATGGTCAAGCATCAAGTCTGTAGTCCCCAACCCCCAAAAAAAGCCATAATGTGCTTGTAGAGTCTCACTTGCCTCTCTTCATAGTCTAGGCTTAAGCAATTGGCCGAGCACCAATGTTTATGCACACAACCATGTATCCAACTAGAAATGAATGTTGGCAACTTAAAAATAGGAATAGACAGAGAGAAAAGACAGGCTTTTATAGGCATAATATATGCTGAATACATTCTTTTTTACTTTATTTGGTATTTAAATGTTCAGCTAAAACTAGACAGAGTCCTACTGCGCTAGGCCTACACTAACACAGTTCCACTATGCTATGGTAAAATCATAAGTTACATATCATGTCGCACAGTGTTAAGTTGATGTCAGCAATTCGCCCTATGGGGCTTCCTCAGGGGATTGGGAGACCTGGTGCTTGCTGATGCTGAACCACAGAAAACACAGTAAGTAACCTCAACTTGTGGTGATCAAAGTTCCTAATGCTGAAAAAACTATCTGGATAGTTTGGGCATTTTGTGTGCTGGCCGTTATTCGGTTGTAGGCTTGCCTGTTTATTGGATGTTAGTGAATTCTGTTTTAGGATATGCAATTATACCACTCCTATTGGAAGATTCCTGATACAAGGACGTATTATCCCTTTTAGTTATCTCTTACATTTCCTGTTAGAGAATTACTGTATTGTTGTTAAATCTGCTATGTGTTCTTTCTATTATATGTTGAGGCTGTAATTGGTTCTTCTCTGATTTTTGTATCATTTCTCGTGTGATTTAATGTGTTCCAGGCTTAATATGCCACATTGTATTTGCAAAAAGACATTAAATGGAGCTTTCTTACTTTGTCTTATTAGGCTATAGTGGTGAGGGAGAGCCGGCGGCATCCGTCCAAGCAACTTAAAACTAAAACCGAAACTTAAAAAGTTAAAAAGAAAAAAAGGGCATGTAACAATTTTTTTTTCTTTTTTTTGTTTTGTTTTTTTGAAAGAGCCAAAGAAAAAAGTGCCACTCCAAACCCCCACTCCTTACCACATGACACCTGCATCACCACTATAGTTCTCCACTAAGCACTGAAGTGACTTTGGATGCTGAGCTTTAAAGCTGTCCCATGGGACTTGATAAATGTACTACAATGCGCTAATTCTGTAATTGAGCAAAACACTGTTTTTGTGGCATTAGCAGCTACATTTTTTTCCATATTGCAAAAGTAAAAAAAAAACACATAAAAAACCACACACACAAGGGTAAATGTGATCATCCTCGCACACTCAGGCACAAAAAGAGAATGGGCTAATATTAGGAAAGTGAAAGGACCTGTATACTGATGTCTACCCAGCCACTTAAATGCAGTTCAGTTTCCTTGGTGTCCTCTGCTGTTATTGTGGGAGAATGTTTCTGTAACAAAAAATGAAACTGAAAAAAAAAAGGAACTCACTAGGGAATTTTTACAAATCTCTGCCTAGTTTAAGTGTCATAGTTCAGTCAAATGATAAGGGAAATTTATATAGCAAATTTAGAGATAGATTTAGAGATAACATCTCATTCCCCTTCGTATCAGTGACTGATGAGTTCTTGAAGTTTAGGTGTTGCAGATCCATATTCAAAGTGTAAAAAAATGTAGGACTTCCAAAATGTCCCACTTCTTAGTGTAAAAAAACTTCTTCCCATCAAATGTTAAAGCTCAGATTGCTAGTTTTATTTCTGCTGTAAGCCAGCAGCAGGCTTGAGAGAACATTTTGTTGACTCAGCTAATTGGCCAATATAATTATTGAATTTACATGTAGCACTGACATATTATTACTAACTGTATTCAGCACCAGGCTTCTGGATGTATTAGCAGCTGGCAGTTTCTCAGAACAGGTGAATTAATTAGTACTAATCACAAGCATCACTTTAGATGGCTGGACTTATAAGAGTTGGTTTCATTCCCTTTTTTTTTTTGCCAAGAATGCCAAAGGGCTTTACTGGAATTACTGGATTTCATTTATTGATTTTTAAATGTCTGTGTCCTGCACTCCGGTCAGCCGGTATATTTGCCATTTTATTTTAGCTTTTTATTGTGGGTGTCTTATTTTAGTCTAGTTACAATCATCTGCGTGCTTTATATTGTGTTATACAACAGCATGGACTCATCTTTCTTTGTCTCCTTTGCCGCTGAATTTTGCCAATCAGTAGCAAGGCCTAACAAATCAGCCTAAAGCTTATACAGTGCTGACAATTCTCTCCCCCCTCCAAAATACTTTACTGACTTTTTTTATTTGGCGAAACAGGTAACAATATAAATCGTTTTAAAGAAAAGCACCAAATGTGCTTAAGGGTCTGGGGTGAGTAAAGTTTTGCCACATGTAAATTAAATTGGAATTAAACCCGCAATACTTGCCTGTCCCTGTTCAATCCTAGGGTGCCATAATTTTCTTCTTGTTTTCTCTTCCTGTAGAAGATCTTTAGCCATATTGATCGGCCAGGCTGGGGTGAGGTAACCCCCGCGCAGGGGATTTTGCCAGAAACCCTGAGCGATCGGGCAGGAGGAATTATTGCAGAAGGGTCATAGCCTGTTCTTATTTCTGCAACAATGACCTTCCTAATCATGAATTATTAAAAATGACTCTTTTAAAGTCTACCGCCAAACTGCAATAACTCAAGAAATTTTACATAAAAAGAGCTTAGCTCCATCTCTTGAGGTTGGTGTTTCAAAAAGTAGAAATGTTGGCAACATCAAGCCAACTGGCAATTTAGAAGGTCAGCATGATCAGCCTGCATATATCTTTTAGTATAGGTTTTCTTTATATCAGATAGAACTTTAGTTATTTTGATAGCCTAGTATTTTATATAAAGGGGTCAGCATTGGTATCCTCCATACTTCCTGTTTGGGATTGGTTAGTTAGTTATTTTACACCCAACCTAACTTACTATAATCTTGTGTTTGGGAGAGCTACAAATTTTCAGACTGACAGATGTTGTTTCTGATGTTGAATCGGCATGATGGATGTGTATGTATACAGTCTTGATTTAGGGAAGAACCAGAAATTCTGCTTAAACAGTAAACATCCCAGTCTGGCAGATATGGCCGAATCTGTCATAGTTGTTGTCAAAATTTGTATAACTTATTCTTTATGTAAATAAACAATCTTCGGGTTTTTAGGTGCATTTTAATGTTGTTTTTAATATGTTATTAAACATATATAGCTTTGCTGTCCAGTTTCACAATTCTGAATGACTTTTTTTTTTAAACTAAATTTATATCTGGACAGTCTACAAATGTGCTTCCCAAACAGCTTGTTCTCATAAACGTATTATACAAACAAATTGACGTTAGTCTGAGATATAAGCCAGTCATTGCTACTCTTGGAGAGTGTACTGTAGTTATGATAGATAAGCATAACCATGTGTATTGTATTAAATACATAAACGTATTGCAGAGATTAATTATTCCATGTAACCTGTTTTTTAATACGGTTTATTGTGAGTGTACTCATGGATTGTTAGAATATTTGGGAACACAAAGCCCAATACTTATAGCAGTGGTAAATTAGGCAATCAAAATGTTAAAACTGTTCTAGAATTAGTCGGCTCATATAAACTGTGCTGTATCCCCCTTTTTTGCATGTGCTGTGGTAACGGTTTATAAAACATTCTACTGAGATGTTTCAGGGATTTTCCTAATTGGTGATGCATCTCATCCATGTACTTGTAACTTGTTAGGTTAATCGAGAGCCACCATTTCTGGGTTTTCCAGCAAATTTCACTGAAAGGTGGTTTTATTAGTTACCGTTTGTTACTTGGGTAAGGTGTGGAATTTCTTTATAAGGTGGCAATAGCAAAATACCTACTGAAGTTAGATTCATAATCGAAACCTATTAGAAGTGTGTGAAGAATCGCATTTATATTTACAGGGTGTCCCAAAAATCACTATATACTTTTAATGAATTCCTAAAATTTGTATACCTCCACATGAGCGCCTCCATTTTCAACAACCTTCAGCCACCTTTTGGACGCAAGCCTCTCCGACAAACTTAGGTCTGTACAAGTAAAGTTTTATCATGCTCCGAAGCATACGCTGGACCAAGTTTCTGTTCCAGTGCAGCCCTCTGGATGGACTTTCCATAAGCTTTGAATGCTTTGTGCGAACACCTGCTCCAGGAGTTCAGTGTTTTTATCGGTGGTGGTGGTAGTAGCAGGCCTTTCGCTGCATGGTTTGTCAAGAACAGATGCAGTTTCGAGAAACTGGCCATGGATAGCCTAAATTGTATTACGTGTTGGAGCAGTGTGATGGCCATAAAGCTTCCCAAACTCGCGCTGAACTGAACTGTGGGGGTCTGAAAAACTTCATGCCAAGAGGCAATTTTGCAACGCTGCTCCAATTGGCGAGCCATGGTTATGGGAATGATACGCTTACAAAAACGGCAAGGCCTATGTTGTCATATGCTGGTGGCCTCAAGTCTTTCTGAGTGACAATGAAATAGAAAAGGAAGTGTGTAGTGACTTTTGGGACACCCTTTATATTCATGTGTGAATGTGTGTGTATAGATAGCATGTTGATCCTGGAAAAAATGCATGTTTTGTTGGAATATATCTACACCACATTTATTTTTAAAGTTTTAGATTGAGCGAGGAAAGGTTGGAACTCCTGTCAGGTTTTACTGTTATCTTAATCTCCATTAGAAAGATTTCTCCTCGGCTCGCACTATGTTCTTTGATTAACAAGTATTTTTTTTGGCACTTGAAGCATTTTCACCTTATAATGAAGTAGACCAATTATCATTTTTTTCTATATTAAGAAAAAGCTTTGTAATAATGAGAGTTTATGTTTTGGTTATCGGTGATTTATTTTCCCATACCTCTCTAGCAGGGTGCCATTTTTATTTTTCCTAATGATTGGGATGTAGTTACCATAAAAAAAAAAAACACATACACTGAAACAGGAATGCTGAATTCTAAACTTTTGAGTGTATTTCAAGAACATGTGGCATAACCTGACCTAAAAATTGAACTTCTATTTTTTGTAATTTGCTCTTTGTTCTTGATGGGAGGCATGATCAAGACTGGCTCATTTTAACAAATTAAAAAGGGTTTGAGGTTTAAGATTTTGATACAGTTTCCTAAATGATAACTGATACAGGGAGAGATAGAAATCAAATCTTTACCAAAAAAATTGACCTCCTGCTGATAAGTCTGCATATTTATAAAGCAAAACGTAGCCAAAATAAGCAGTGTCCTGCTGGCATCTGCTTTTTGGCAATGCTAAACAGTCTACAAAAGTCATACATAAAATTTGTAAAAACATCTGTTTCTAAACCTGCGGGAATCAGCCCACAATAGCGCTGTAAAATGTTTCGAGAGTAATGTATCTCTTTATGTATTTGTGTAAATAATGGACGAGAAACCATGTGTTTTAATTAACTGGAGGGCGCTTGCTTTTCCCCACCATTTGCCAATCTCTTATTAACCTTTCCGCTGCTCCGGAAAATGTCAGATGAATTTTGTTTCTCTTTAACGTGTCAAGGCTGAACCGTTCTCATCAGCAGGAGACAACTTTTCAAACACTGTTCGAGGGGTATCAAACATAATTAAAAAGCATTCCCCCTTCAGTGTTTTTGACACAGTTTGTGCATTTGGCACCATTCTCCATTTTGTTTCAGTCCGTAATCATTGGTTTGACTCTCCAGCATAGTCATAATGACTCCCCTGGGTTTGTGCACTTCATTTTAGCTTTGCTTTACCTTATTTTCCCCCAGCTTATCCCAAACAAAATGCTTTGTTTGATTATTGGCATTTTAAAGTTTCTGGTGTTGTAAAAATTACAATAAATCTATTCACTGTATCTATTAGGAATATCTATTAGGAAATGGTTTAATGTGATTTAGAGGATGTAACATTCTGAAGGGTGTTTTTTTCCTCTTAACATTCCTTTTAACACATAGATGTAAATCCTTCATTTTAATGTACTTTTTACTAACAATGAATGCTAATGTTTAAAAAAACAGTGTATGTGCATAGGTTATAAATATATATGTACATGGGGTAGCTACAGTGAGGGAAAAAGTATTTGATCTCCTGCTGATTTTGTACGTTTGCCTTCTGACAAAGAAATGACCAAATAATTGTCTATAATTGTAATGATTTTTTTATTGTAGGTATGAGAGACAGAATAACAACAAAACAACCCTCAAAAACCCAGTGCTCCAAAGTCAGAGCTTGATGTGCATTGTAATGAGTGAAACAAGTATTTGATCCCCTATCAACCAGTCTGGAGACTGGCTAGGCCATTGCAGGACCTTCATGTGCTTCTTCTTGAGCCACTCCTTTGTTGCCTTGGCGGTGTGTTTTGGGTCATTGTCATGCTGGATTACCCATCCACCCCCCATTTTCAATGCCCTGGCTGAGGGAAGGAGGTGCTCACTCAAGATTTGACAGTACATGGCCCCGTTTATTGTCCCTTTGATGCAGTGAAGGTGTTCTGTCCACTTAGCAGAAAAACACCCCCAAAGCATAATGTGTCCATCTCCATATTTGACAGTGGGGATGGTGTTCTTGGGGTCATAGGCAGCATTCCTCCCTCCTCCAAACACGGCAAGTTGAGTAAATGCCAAAGAGCTCAATTTTGGTCTCATCTGACCCCAACACTTTCACCCAGTTCCCCTTTGGATCATTCAGATGTTTATTCACAAACTGCAGATGGGCCTGTACATGACCTTGCGGGCACTGCAAAGTTGCAGGCCTTCACGGCACAGTGTGTTACCAATTGTTTTCTTGGTGACTATGGTCCCAGCTGCCCTAAGATCAAGTTCCCCCTGTGTAGTTCTGGGCTGCTTAGTCACCGTCCTTATGATCATTGCAACCCTACGAGGGAGGATCTTGCATGGAGCCCCAGACCGAGGGAGATTGACAGTTATTTTGTGTTCCATTTGTGAATTATCGTGCCAACTGTTGTCACCTTCTAACCAAGCTACTTGCCGATAGTCTTGTAGCCCAGTCCAGCCTTTTGTAGGTCTACAATCTTGTCTCTGACATTCTTGGACAGCTCTTTGGTCTTGGCCATGGTGGCTAATTTGGAATATGATTTGTTGCTGTGGACAGGTGTCTTTTATACAGGTACTGTACCAAGCTTGGATTAGGAGCACTCCCTTACAGACCTGCATACAGTGATGACACCTGGGAGCCTGAAATCTTGCTGGTTGATAGGGGATCAAATACTTATTTCACTCTTTACAATGCACATCAAGCTCTGATTTTTGAGCACTGGGTTTTTCAGGATTCTTTTGCTGTTATTCTGTCTCTCACACCTGCAATAAACCTACCATTACAATTATAGACTGGTCGTTTCTTTGTCAGAGGGAAAATGTACAAAATCAGCAGGGGATCAAATACTACTTTCCCTCACTGTATATTTAATATTTGCATATGTTGGATCAGCTATTAATTGATAGTTTTACTCTGCATTCTTCGAATAAAAACCTACATATGCTAACTCAAAATATTTCATTTATTTTGTGGTTCATGGTTTCAATTTATATCTAATAAGCAGTGAGAGTTATTAATAATATTACACAGTATTTATATAGCTCCCACATATTATGCAGCGTTGTACAAAGTCCATACTCATGTCACTAGCTGTCCCTCAAAGGGGCTCACATCCTAATGTCCCCACTTCAGTCATATATTAAGGTCTTTATGTATACTAATCTTTAGCACAGTCTAAGGTCATTTTTCGGGGGAAGCCAATTTACCTAACTACACGTTTTTGGAATACTGAAAAAGATAGAAAATTACAAATCTGTTATTTTAATACAAAAACAAAAATATGAAAGGACACACATGAAGTTGATCTCCAACTTAAACTTCAGTCTTGTTTATTCCTGCAGCAAGTCACATAGAACCTGCCTTATCCCCTGTTAGGAGACATCTAAAATCATTTAGCCCTTTCCTTGTAGCTTGATTGTCTCTGCCTTCCCCCTCTCTTCATTTATTAAAATTGGGCATATTTTTTTTCTCTTCAACAAATGTGAATGATACCTATGGCATTCTTCAAGTGATTGTGTTACTAATGTAACACAAATGGTTTTTTTAAATAGATCAGGATAATATTACATGAGTTAGGACCATGTTGTGTAGCTCTTTCATAGTGCAGGCATAATGATCGTACAAGTTACACATTGCATTACAAATCACATGCACAAAGCACAATAACACATAACACAAAAACTAGATTGTTAACTCTCTTCTCTCTGGCTAGAAAGTCCTAGGCAAAGGTGAAAAGGCTTCCATTATTGCAGTTAACAAACATTCACATTCATGTACACAAGACCTACTACACTTTATCCTCTTACAAAAATTACAATATTCTTGTGTGTATTTTGTATTAACCGTAGGCTTTCTTGAGATCTTTGGTAGAAGGGTAAGACAAGCACAACAACTGAAGACGTATTTTCTCCCTAATTCGTTATTTCAAACATTCAGATCTGGGTTATTCTATTGATTTAGAGCTGTCCAGAGCTTGTCTACAGCTTGTCCTTCTTTTCCTGTTTGCCTGGTAAGGTAGTATGAGAATGACATGGTAAATTCCTTGTTGGGAGGAGTTCCAATATATATTTTGGTCAAAACTTCCTAAAAGTCACATGTGTGGTCTGTTTACATACACTCATAAACATTCTAGATCACCATAGTGTGTCAGGATGTGTTTATACTAAGAAAGGAACCTGGATGAAAGGAAGCTGTCCAATAGGCGACAAGTTATCCCCCTGCTTTATCCAGCTTGAGCTATTGAGTTCTGTGGGTTGAAGTAGCAAATCGTTGTAGAGAAAACCTAGAACTCCACTTGCTGGATCAAAAGAACACAAATTTTTAATGTGCAATGTTCCATACTTCTCTGACTAACAAAAAATAACCTCACTGGCAATCCCTCCAAAACTGAGTTTAAAAAAAAATTAATTACAAATGACAGATGAAACAGATCTAATTTGTTTTTTCTATGTTACCTGTACTCTGTGAACATATCCTGTCGGTATTACAGTGAATGGTATATTAACTCTAAATGTTTTAATGACATTAGATCCACAAAACAAAAGCTTGTATCAACAGTAGTGTACCCTATACATATAGACAGTTTTTATATTCTGTAGGCTTATCATGTTTATTTTTTTACAGGCAGCTTTAAGTGCCTTGAAACAATTTTCAGAACAAGGACTTGATTCCGTTGATGGATCTCTTATGTCAGAAAATGGATTATTTGAGTAAGTATGTCTAAGAATTTTATTAGGTATCATTTTTTTCAAACTAACTCATAGCTTAAACACTGGTGAGGTTGTTCTTCCTTGAGGCACCACTCTTAAGTTGCCTATTCAGCATTTAGTCTGAACGTCTAGTACGAGGTAATGAAAACAATGCCTTTAACATTTATGCTGTTGGTTATATTCAACAAATGGGACTGGAGGAAGTCCAGTTTTGTGTTGCAGTAACATATTTTACTGCTTTCAAATAGACCTAAACCATTTGGGGGGCTCCAAACTTCATTACTATGGTCCACTATGGTTCAGCAGCTGGTCTAGTTCATCTTGCCAGCAGATAAGTAACAAGAATATGAAAGATTCACATCACAACTTAACTGTGTAAGGCACATGATGCTGCTCCTATGTATTTCACACCTACTAGCACTTTTTCAAAAGCTTTTTTAACCTTAAAATAATAGATATTAAAGCATTTGCAGTAACACAACATATCCGGCAGGAGTGGGGGGGGGGGGGGCTTTTTGTTCAAAAAGCAGCAGAGTTTTTAATGTGCCATGAAACTTTCAATATAATAACTATGGGTCAATATTTAAGCCAGAACTAAACTCGGTGGATGCTGAGCTTCTGCCAAAATCAGCAAGTAAGTGTAGCCATCTTCACCGCCAGCTCCATGGCTGACTTCCATGGAGAATGTACATCAAATTTGACGTGTTTAGACCAAAACCAAAAAACAACCAGGAACCATAGAGTGAGGTACTTGACAAAATATATTACTACCTCCTGATGTTTTTTTCTCAGTTTAGGTCAGCTTTAAAATCAAAATAAATTGCCAATGTATTATCAATATTCCTTACCAAAATGACTAAAAATACACCCTATATGATTCATTCAGCTATCTCATTTGCATCCATATTTGTAGTAGTAAGTTAGGAAATAAAGTCCTGTTGTTTTTTGGGGTTGATATTTATCTACCCTCCATTTCTTTGTTATAGTAAAATAACATTTAATGCAGGTAATATAAAAAAGAATCACTCGCTTCAAAATATTCAAATTTTCAGCCTGAAATAAGGACATACATTAAAAATAATTTTCCAGCTGTATTTTATTCAAACACCTGCAATAAAGTAACACCCGCCACAACAGGATTTTACTGCCTCCATGCTTTATTGTAGGCTTTGGTGTTCTTTAGATGGTGAACTGTATTGGCTTTCTACCAGATGGACCATTTTGTGTGGAGGCCAAATATTTCATTTGGTCTCATTTGATCATACCATCTTTTTCTATTCGGCTGTACATTTTGGCAAACCTGAATCAAGACCTAATGTGGCCTTTTAATTAAGGGCCTTTTTTTTATTCCACCTCTCATACCAGCCAAGTTTCCCTTGTGATTTTGTCACACACACACAGTGACCACAGTTGCCATAGATCTCTTGGTTGCCTCTTACCAGTTCCCACATTGTCTTTTCATCCATTAAAAAAATGTCTAATATTTAATTCTAGGTTTCAATGAGCCCCCAGAGATTGATAAAGCCTTTAAATTTTTGTTGTATCCATCTCCAGACTTGTCTAGGCACAACATCCCTGAAATTTTTGGAGAATGCCTTGTCACCCATAAAGTTGATTTTTTTTTTTTTTTTGCTTCCATTTAAACTACCAAGCACTGGAGTATCCTAGTTTGTATGTTTCCACTTGGCTCTTATACATTGCATTGTGTATATACAGTTGTAAAAAATACTTTTTGTGTGTATCTTTATTTCAGGCTGCAAAATGTTAGTACTATTTCCAGGGTGAATGTTTTCTATACCCAATGTACTTCTGATGTTAACCCTATAAAAGTTAACATACATTTGTCAGATTATTTTGTGTATAATTTTATGTGAATTTTGACTTACATTTTTTTTTTTTTAATAAAAAGTAGATATTCCCATCTATAGACGTGGCAAAGCGGGATAGCTAACAAACATCTGACTTTCATCTCTGCACTTCGTTAAGCTAATTGCATAGGATGTAGAGTTAATTGCCTTGGAAAAGAATTGTGACATGGGCAGACATGACAATAGATAGGGTAGCTTTTTAAGTTCTAAACAGCAATTCCATCGGAGAGGTCCTGCCATGATCTCATCATCATGCTATCTGAACATAAATATTGTTGTTTCACTTCAAAATGTCACCAGTGAGGTCGACCTTTTGAGTCTTCCCCGGCCATCTGCTAATAAACATGTCTTGAGATGTGCAGGCCTAGACCCTAAAACCTCTTGTCAATGTCTTATTCTTTCAGACAAGCCAAGCTTCGTGGAGAGAAGGCAGACACTACGCAGGCTAACTCAGGCACCACTGCTCAGGACTGCAAGGATCCAAAGGCCATCGTCTAGGAGCTTTATGGCGGCGGCCACTGCATCCTTATAAACCTGTCAACACGCAATAGGGTGTAGGTGTACAAGGAAATGAATCACTAATACCATTAAACAAGTCTTATGTGAAGACAACGCTATCCTAAAGCAAGAGATAATATTGAGTACTGTTTATACAAAGAGGGGACTTATATTAGCGTAAAGCACTTCCCCTGAAATCTGAGACCATATCTTTAATTTAATGGCTTTAAGACGGCAGAAACCTGATCTTATTAGTGCTTCAACTTAGATTTTATTAGCAAAAGTGTTAAAAGAACAGAAACTAAACTCAAACCAGCTAAGCTCTTTAAAACAAAAATAAAAAAAAATTGAAAAAAAAAAAAAAGTTAAGAAAATCACATTGGTTAGCGTTTTAGTGTTCTGTTTTACTGGTATTACCATTATTTTTTTTTCGGTTTGTTTTAGTAAATGCTTTGATATTTTAAAACTTAACCAATGACAGTGCTTAGTGCTTGTGAAAGTTGTAGTTGTTGTCTTCATATATAGTCACGGCTTATCTTTTCTGGAGCGAAAAATGCAGTCTTCACTCTAATATCCATTACAGCATTTAGAAGAAGATCCAGACTAACCAATTGTATCATGCCCGACATTTGCTTAAAAACATGAGCTGATGTTTGTAGCATTGAGTCACAGTGTGCCCAAGATTCTGCAGTTTAGATCCAACCCATCTTCTCAAACTAGTAAACAGAAAGATTGTTATTTTTAGTTTCTAATTATTTTAGGATTAATTATTTTTCCCCTGCCCTCCACGCTGTTGTGTGACGAACATTTACACCCATTGTGTTGTAATGACTCACAGTTACACCAACTGAGTGTTTTTAATACCTGCATTCTGCGCTCTTGACATCGGCTATCCCAGAGACGAAAAGCATGTAACACTGACCGCAAAGCGGTATTATAAGAGTTAGCATTTCTTTAGCTGGATAGACACTGTCAGAATGGCAAGAAAGTTTTCTTCTTCTGTTTTGGTTTTGTTTTTCGACCTGTATACTATCACGTATTGAGACAGTGTGATATGGCCAAATGCAGTAAAACCACATCAGTTCATGTGTAAACCGCCTCTGACTGTTTATTTTTTAAAGTGTAAGAAATATAAATTGTATGCATTTGGTATTTGTTTTATACACCATAACGGATTCTTGCTTATTGAATATTCGGTTTTATTTTTCAGATGAGAACAGTACACAATGTATAATTATTGGGAATGGGGGTTGCAGAAATCTGCACAGTGTTATTCAATGTAGATCATACTTGGTTTACATACAATGAACAAAAAAATAATTTCTGTTCTTAAGTCCCCTGCTAAGTAAACTAAATAGACTACTGGACTTGCACATATGTAGATATGTACCCAGGAAAACTTCAAACATACACAAGTACTAGCCAAGAAGATCCTGATGATAGTCATGTGGGGTGTGCCATTTCTTCTATATGCCTAGCTGTCATGCTGAAGCCCGATCTTTTTTTCAGTAAACTGGAACACTAAAACAGAACAGGAAAGTCAGAGTAGAGTCAGATCTTTGCATCTACATCTGTGCTCCCCTGTCAGTGACTCAGTTGGCATATCAGCTAAGCAATTACAATTTTCAGAAAGATAGCTCACCCGTGGCAGCTATTATATTTCTGTCATGAATGGAGCCCCTAAGATACTCTTATCCAACTCCAACATTTTTAGGTTCCTGTTCACTCAGATTAAAAGTGCTTTACAAACAAATCGCAAAATCTCCCTCTAAAATGGCTTCATCCTGATTTATTATTATGTGAAAATGGTTTGCATTACTGCATCAAAATATTGTAAAAGGAGAGAACAAAGGCATAAAAACAGGATGATGTTTTGTTAGGAATACTTAGTCATCATATCTGAAGGAGGGGATCCAAGAGAAATGTTTCAGATCATTTGAAGAAAGCCAGACCAACACAAGCTGATCATCTTGAGGATAATTAGACTTCTTCTACTTAGAACTGTGTGTGCTGCAACTCTTAGATGAAACTAGCCATTTAGTGGAACATTGGGAAACTAAAGCAAATAGGCTTGACAAATTTAAAATTGCCTTCATTAAAAAATAAAATTATTTTAAAATTCCCATAATCTGTCTCTGAAATCTGGCTTTATATTCGATCTGCACTATCCCTTGCACAGCTGGAACATGATTGTTTGGGAGTCCATCAGGTTTTATTACACTGTAGAGCCTCCTACAAGGCCTGTTCCCAGTATGGCTTCACACTGTGTTTTTAAAAAGCATGTTGATGTATGTATTGCATTTTGTTAGAGCGGCTATGCATCCTATTGCACAGTAACTCATGAATACGGTGCCTTGAAAAGCACAACAAACAGCACACCACATGTTGCACTGCAGTATTTGGCAAGGTGTGTTTGGGGTGGGGTACCCTTTAGAATTAAATGGTGATACAACACCAACATACATTTTGTGTAATGCCATGCTTTGAAATGACGCATATTTCTGCATAGAAACGTATGTTAAAACAACGCACTTGGGGGAACAGGTTCTAAAACCAAATAAATCGCCATATATATCATCTCTATCGCATATCCTAAAATTGAGGGGATTGTTCCCTGTTTTTTACAGTGGGTGAAGCTCTGCAAATCATGACCATTTACAACACGGGTATAGCCTAATATTGCAAAGTATAAACTGCATCCTCTTTCAGGTATGTTGGCTGTTATAAATCATTTATTTTAAATGGCTATATCTTGGCGGTTCTCAAGGTGCTGTTGGCCTTGGGTCAAGGAGGAGTTATTTTCAAGGCACTGTCCACTGTCCTAAGATTAAAGCTAAACCGCCTATTTTTGGAATTTGAGATAGGTGTGAAACATGCAGATATATTCTACAGTGCTCTACAGTAGTTAAGAGAGCTTTGTGGTCAATGTCCCCATAACCTGACTGGTTATACTTTCTCATTCTTGTTGGTCTAAATCATTAGTTGTAGGTGGTAGGAGTGGGTTCAGGCAGTTATTAAGAGGAAGAAAGCACAGGAAGTGCCCCAGCAATGTCCTTATGCTCATAAATATTTTGTATAGTAGGGAAGTGACACCAGAAACTGCAAAACTTGGCAGAGTGGTGTTGCCTTCTTGATTGTGCTGTTTACAACTGTGGATCATTAGAAACACTTTCTGAAGATATATAAATGGTTATCAAATATACAAATGGCTGGTGTTCAAATAAAAAAAGGTAATTCAAGAAATTATTTTTTGCAAGTTTTTGTAAGAGTGTTTCTTTACTTGTGATTAAAAAAGGCAGTTGCTTCTGAGCTCTTAAAAAAAACAAAAAAACCTAAGAACTAATCCTTTTACCTCAGTATGTTCTGAGGCACTGACTCAGGACAAGTATGCTACTAGTGAAGTCAGACTTTCTGATTCCTGTACTTGTGGGTCATCAACCCTAACCCTACTTTCTATACTTTAATGAAACATGTTGGTATAGAAAATCAAAAACTGACAAAAAACACTTCTTTTGAAGGTGAACTTTTCATTACAACCATTATTCGTAATTGACTCACTTGGTCAGTTGCTGAAGTATATACATGTCTGGTCTCCGAACATTTCACTGCTTGGTCGGGTCACTTAGGACCAGGTAGTGAAGCCATTATCAAGATGAAAGTCTATATCCTTTAGGATAAGAATGATAGGTCTAACTCTGCATTGAAAAAAAAAGTTTTGCCTTGTATACATTTAAAGTTAATCTTTTGGCTTCAACTATCTACCCCCAGGGGATTAGCTGGCATGGGCAGATCTGCAGCTCTACATTAACAGGATAGGTCACAAGGGATGGTATATTTGGCCTGAGTTGACTTTTAAAGAATTATTGTACCTAATGTGTGAGAACATCCAAAAGCAACACATTGTTGTCATTACAGGAAAAATTTGTTTTTTGCTCCACTCACATGAGATTTTTGTACTTTGATACCCTCTCCTCCAAGGGCAAAGGGATTTCTGGGTAGTACTACATGAATATGGCAAGCTGTATTTAACAACACAACATTTATAAACCATTGCATAGCCAGAGCTGAACCAATATGTGGTGCATTGACTCCCAAGACCAGACATGTGAAAGGCTTTTAAAACCTCTATTGGATTTTAATAATATTATTATTATTATCAATAATAAACAGGATTTATATAGCGCCAACATATTACGCAGCGCTGAACTTTAAATAGGGGTTGCAAATGACAAACAAATACAGACAGTGACACTGAAGGAGAGGACCCTGCTCCGAAGAGTTTACAATCTAGTAGGTGAGGGAATTACCACACAATAGGAGGGGAGATATGTAGTGGTGGGAAGTAGTGATGGTTTCAAAGGACAGAAGAAGATGGGTAGACAAGTTTGAAAAAAAAATGGATTTTGAGTGCTCTTTTAGATGAGCAGAAAGTAGGAGCAAGCCGTATAGTACGGGAAGGATAGATGAGTGCATTCATAATAGATTGTAGAGGAGATAGTTGGGTTAGTGGAATACCAGAGAGGAGGAGGTTACAGTAGTCCAGACGAGAGATGATAAGAGCATGTACAAGGAGTTTGGTGGTCTCTGGGGATAGGTAGGGCCCGATTTTAGAGATGTTGCGCAGATGAAAGTGACAAGACCTGGAAATGTTCTGAATATTGGGGGGTAAATGAGAGGGCAGAGTCAAAGGTGACCACAAGAGAACGTGCCTGGGGGGAGGGCCGTTAACAGTTAAATATATGTCGGGAAGATTTTGAATTTGAGAGGGGATGATAATGAGTTCTGTTTTATCCAGGTTGAGTTTCAGAAATCAGTCAGACATCCATGATGGATATGGTTTACAGGCAGCATGAGACTTTACCCAGGACTAAAGGCGACAAGTCAGGGGTGGACCGATAGATTTGAGTGTCATAAGCATACAGAGGGTACTGTAAGCCAAATATATGAGACTACTGAGGTGTACAGAGAAAAGAGAACCGGTCCAAGGCCTGACTCTTGGAGAACACCAACAGGGAGGAGAGTGGGGGAGGAGGAATTACGGGTAAGGAATGGTCAGATAGGAAGCAAACCAACAATGGAGCGCATGATTTGTATTAGAAGGGAGTGATCAACAGTGTCAAAAGCGGAAGAAAGATCAAGAAGGAGGAGGGAAAAATTGCCTTGAGACTTGGCTCTAATGAGGTCATTGGCCACTTTAGAAGGGCTGTTTCAGTGGAATGGGCAGCTCGAAAGCCAGCCTGGAGAGGGTCAAGGAGAGAGTTGGTGCTCAGGTAATCAGTGAGTCTTTTGTAGACAAGGCATTCAAGAAGTTTGGAGACATATGAGAGGGGGTAGGGTAGGGAGGGGTCCAGTGAGGGTTTCTTCAGGATAGGGGGAATTATGGCATGTTTAAAAGCTGAGGGGTATTTACCAGTAGAAAGGGAGAGGTTGAATAGTTCGGTTAGGGCAGGGGCCAGGGTGGAGGAATGGGCATGGAGTAGATCAGAGGGAATTGGGTCAAGCAGACAGGTAGTAGATGGAGATGATGAGAGAAGAGAGGAGACTTTGTCCACAGTAAAAGGGCTGAGGGGAGGCCAGTGAATATTTACAGGTCGATGCGGTGGGCATGGTAGGAGTGGCTTGGTGAGCAGAGACATCATGTCTGATTTAGTCAATTTTATTTCTAAAGTATGTGGCTATGTCTTGGACAGAGAAGGATGTTGTTGGGGAGCATGTGTGGGGTTTAGGAGAGAGTCCATTGTTGAGAAAGGGGTTGTGTGGGTTGGAAGCTTGGCAGGAAATGCAGAGAAATAATTTTGCTTGGTGACAGTGAGCTCTGTGTTAAAGCTGTGTTAAAGCTTTGTAGCTTGGCTTTGTAGTCCATGAAGTCAGCGCTGAGGCCAGATTTTCTCCACTTGTGCTTAGCTGCACGAAGAGTCTTTTGTAGCTGGTTAGTGTGATTGTTGTAGCAGAAGGTGGCAGGGGCAACTTTATCCAGAGCCAAGGAAAGAGAGTGGTTTAACCGAGTGGCAGCTTCATCTGAGGAGGTGATTTTGGAGAAGGAGGGGGTTAGGGCCGCAAGGCAGTTTGAGAAAAGGTTGTGATCAAGGTTACGGATATCTCTGCCTGGATTTTGTATGTTTACCAAAGAGTGTTACATGAAATATCCTTACCTGCATTTTGTAAAATGCTAAATTTTTAGATAAAGCATCATTCTTTTGTTTCTGAAAGACTTCTGCCATCCTAATTATTTTACCTTATTGTATTGTTAAGTTAATAATGATTGTTTCCGCACTGGTATTGTTATACAGTGTTCTTTGTGGATTTTAGTCATTATTTTGTGCATTTTTCCCTGGTAAAGTTTATTAGTTCTAAATACCAGAGCTACTCCTGCTAATTACCTTGAGGCGTAATTTTATGAGCACTTCATGTTCACTAATTTTTTTTGGTGTGTGCCAGTTGTATCCCACATCCGGAGGTGCATCCTGTACAGCAGCTGCTTACTAGCCCATAATGCCAGACTTGGAAAAGTATTTTAAAGGGCTTTGAATTGTTTTTAGCTTGCATAAAGAAATCTGATTCCTGTTAATAAATGTAACATTGAAGTACTTGAGAGGAAACCCAATGCATATACATTATTTTCTATAAAAGTATCCAAAAAACAACCTATTGTTTCACATATGCTGCCTGTGACAGTTTCTAGATTATAATAATCGTAAAAGAAAAGTTACATTATGCAATGCAACTAATCACTTACAATTATCTGTTTCTTGTTTATTCCAATAGATGGGGAAGTGTTGGACCCCATTATGGTCAACTTTGTTTTTGTAGGTGACCCCAAGTACGACTCCCAAGGCCACCAAAGACCTGTATATAATATTCATGCATGTAGGACTAATACATCCTACAGGAGATGGTCAGTGACTGTGCATTTGTACAGGAAATAGTCAGAGAGTTGATAGACTGGGAACATGCTTCAGGAGACAGTCATATTCTGGAGGCCTGTTATGAGACCCACAGAAATCACTGCTCTTACAGCTACTTTAGAAATCAATTGTTCCACTCCTGTTCTCCCTGGAAATGTTTTTCACTTCAGAAAACCTAAATTTACTATACAGGGGCCCTGATGGACACACAGTAAGTGCCAAAGGGCCACATGTTGGGCACCAAGGGTGTAGTCCAACTGACATTCGACAATGTACAAAATTCATACCTAACTTCAGAGGTGCTGCTGCAAGTACTATTGGTTGGACCGCCGCCTAAATGTAAGTTCTAAAGGTTGGCTGTAAGTGAAATCACAACTTTTTCCTAGTTCTGTCTAGAAGGTCATCAAAAAATGATCTGCAAAACTCAGAATTATGAAAACTCTGAATTATTATAAAAACCATGCTTCGCTATTAAAGTGTAGACTTTGGGTATTAATCGAAGATTTTAGGTCATTTCCTTATAATACTAATAATGTTTGTTTATTTTTATATAAAATCTGCATACAACTTAATTTTTTAACAAAAAAACCCCATCAAAGAATATGGTTCACAATAAATAAATATATAATTAATACATTTTACAGTATATTCTAGTGCTTTAAATTAGGGGTTCCTACATTACTTAGTATTGGAACGCTTAGATCATCATTTTAATGTCAGAAGTAAATTTGGTTTACATATACAGAAACAACTTGTTTGCCTAGCTTGTATAAGAGCTTTTTTGGTTGGACTGTTTGATACAAACTGGTGTTTGATATCATAAGTCTATTATATTTTAAAGCATAATACAGTATATTTAGGTTAAAAACCTGGCAAACATCTGAGCACACATGAAAGATATTATATATATTATAATATGTGTGCACCGTTTATCTGTCAAAGGTTTTGTATTTCTATCAGTCCAGTTCTGAGATCCACACAAGTCTGCCTCTGCCACATGGTACAACCTAGTCCAGCAAGGCAGGAGACCTGATTTTTTTTCTGCTGTGGTTAAGTAACAGTTACAGGTCTTGTTCTTCCCTATACAGTGAAAGAAGAATCAATACATTAATAACCTCATCTTGTTCTGGTCTCATCCACAGGTCCCTTGTTAACACATTAACACCACAGCACAAATTATTTGTTCCCAGTTCTGCCTTTTCTTCCCTCATTCCAAATTTCATTATGCATATTGTTATACTAAGTCATGAAAAATTGTACTCTACCTCCATTTCAAAAATGCTTCAAATGTTATTTTTTTTTTTTAGTAATGTTTTTTTTTTTATTAAAAATTAAATTGCTTTAAGAACTGTTACACCACCCATGCCAGTATAAATTATCATTTTGGGGATTGGCATTAAACTTTGTGATGTCATTACTGTACTGATCACTGTTCTTGCTGCACACTATGACATAAGGAAGCAAAGCCCTGCCTCTACCAAGATGGTGGCTGCCTTACACAGAGACACAGTATAGAGCAGAATATGGGACATCAGTAACAGAGCAAAGATTAGCTGTAGTTAGCCCAAATACGTATCTGGTGACCTGGAGTATAGTCGTAAAAAAAGAGGGGAGGCTATTCATGGTGAGTGCGCAGGGAAAATCTATACGAGGTGCCCACCCCACAACACCCCTGCTGGTGACTGGTCCTTTCCCTTCTGTCTGCCTATTTCAGGCACAGCTTCCATAATTAATTTTCTCTGACTAAGTTCATAGTTAGGGTTTTCATATACTTTAGTGAGATACTTGAGCAGAGGAAAACAGGGCTGTTGTCCATAAAAAATGAAAAAGAAAACCCTTTGTCATTAAAATTGTAATAGTGTGGTACAGATTTTGCCTATTTACAGATACATTTCTGACTGCTTTGCACTTCCCTTTATGTTACGATTGAACTTCAGGGAGCGGCAACTGGTCTGCCGTCTGTTCATCTCAGGAATTAAAAAGTGTATAGTTGTATTGGAGTCACAGTATTTCAGATGTTCTTCACCTGCAACAAAATACAGACTTTTCTTCACCAGAGCAATGGTAAAAAAATTCTAAAAGGTGTCACCTCCCTCGGTTGTTGTAATTCAAATTTATAGAAGTGATAAAAATCTATATCCTGAGAACATGTGGGAGCTTCTGGGGCTGTGAAGGGATGTGCGTCCATTTATCACTGTATACATTCCCAATTGCTGCTCCACACACCTGGCATTGTCTGGAGGAGGAAAGCAATGGTGTACAAGATGTACTCATTCTGCATATGTCCTGAGAAAGCCATATTTTCCAAGAAATTTCCAGTTTTAAAGGTAACCTGTCATTGGAGAAACAAAGGAATACTTGATCATTCAGTCATTAGATTGTGAGCCCCTTCGAGAGACAGTTATTGATATGACCATGGATGTTTTAAAGCGCTGCCTAATATGTTGGTGCTATATACACACTGTATATTATTAATAATAATACTTTTCTGAGTTTCTGAAAATGCCAATTCATTGATTGCATTCAGTACTTGATTTAGATGCACATGGAGATCAAAAAGTCATGAGATCGGCCAGACAACTAGCAACAAATGGAGAATTTGTCTTTGATAATGAGCCCTTTCAGTATCTAAAGTCCTTATTTTGCCTAGGAAAAACATGGCAGGATTACCACTTCTATACCAAGGTTTGGATGAAATCAGGCTATGTATGGTCACTAGTGCTTTTGCTGCCTGATGTTCTAATTTTTGTATCATCAAAAGGTGCATTCCATAATGTGCATTAACTAATTTACAAAGCAAAGGACAGCGCTATAGAGTTGTAGGTAGCTCTATAGAGCAAGAGCAGGGAAGTTTGTACTTCCGTATAGTAAATGACATTGGATCGTGATGGCAGGGTAGGTATAACAGTCCTGTAGTCTGCAGCTTTAAAAACAAATTCACCTTATTTATATCCTCACAGGTTCCTTTAAATATGCTGCTATTTGTTGCTATATTCATCTAACTGACATTATCTTAGGACAGGTTATTACTTAATAATTAAAATACAGAACTCCTGATATGTTTCAGTACACATCCATTGGCTTGCTGCAGATATCACTGGCAGGAATTATTACAATATTATTCTGTTCAGTATAAATGGTTTTGTCTAATTCACCTGGATGTCATGCAGCCAATTAATGGGATGTATGGGATTGATGCATTAGAAAAATGTACAGGCTTCAATTAAAGGTGTTGAAGTAAAAACTGTATAATCAATGACACAATTCATCAAGTAATAAGAAATCAATGCATAACAAATAAATTAATGGCTGATAGTTTCTATCTGCACAATTTGTCAGGGACTGAATACTGGGAGCCATTCAAGAAATCAATTAATGGTATAAAGGAGTGATGCATTAGAAAACATAGTCTTCAATTAAACTTAAATGATATAATCAATTGGAAACATCTCTGTGTCATTTGCCAATAAATGTATTTAAGAATAAAGTGTTCATCCATTTATTGTATATAGTAAATGGAATTATGTCACATGTACGTGTGTAGAATGAAGCTAACTGATGTGGACCTGTCATGTGGTCAGTCTTGTATTCTGATATGCATAGGACCCATCAGTTTACTCCAAAAACCTTTACCTTAATATAAGAAAAGGTTGTCAGTGGATTATCAAGTGCTGATTAATGGTCACCCTGACCAATACTGATATTTTAGTGATGGATAGATTAATTTGTCACAACGTTTTTCTTTATTTCAGAAGCTGCAATCCAATTTCCCTTTCAGAATTTTTTACATTAGTCTTTCTCCAGTCATGAAGATACATTTTCCTTTAGTAGGATGAAATATATCAGATATATTGGTCTTCTTGCTATAACCTTGTAACATTAATAAAGAAAACATAGAGATAACCTCAGTGGGGAGGCACAAAGATGTAACTTCTGTAAACTGCATAAAACCCCAAAAGCGCACACCAAATCACGGGAACCAAAATCTGAAATCAAATTGTTATGACATCTGTACTGCTATTCGAAAGGAAATATTGACAGACTGAGAATCCACACCTTTGTATATCACCCCTAAATTTACGAGCTGATTAGCTGGATATAGCCCCCGAAGCAAGGGGCCACACCTTACAAAGATAAACAGAGAATTTCTTAGATACAAGGAACCACAGCAGTCATGCCTGTAGTTTGCTAAAACAACCCCAAATTATCATCAAGGAAGGGTAGATCAGGATTTCAGAGACCTTGTCTGCTACTTAGACTCAGGTAAGAGAGAAAAAATTAAGCGTTTTTAGAATTACCTGCCCAAATTTACATTATGTGCCAAGATATTGCAAATGAGCCTCACATCACAGTAATGGGTAAATGTTTTCGAATACCAGAATTTTAGAGAAAAGCCACAAGGAATCTAACGGTGAGTCCCATAGTGCCTGATGACAACTTGAAATTCTGCAATGACTTCAAGAAACAAAATGAAAACAAACCTGGAATGGATCTTGTGAAGGACTGATACATTTAGCAAACTCTAGGTTTGCTTGATCACCCAGGTTCTCCCAAGGTTACCTATATTCTCTGGTCTTGGTGAGCTTTGATAAATCAGGCCCTATATGTTGGTTCCCCTAACAGACAAGGGAAAAAAGAAAGTCCTTGTTGGCTTACACAGGGCCCCAGCCTTATTCCATGAAATGATGGATCATAAAGCCACACAAAGCATTTGCTTTGGCATATCTGGATGATGTCATTTTTAGTCGGGGTATTAGTCAATCCAAAGATCGCACAAAATGCCTGAATATCCCAATCCCAATATCAGGCAACAGCATTAGGCTGAGGGTCATTGGCTGAAAGTCTCCAATAAACAATATTACAGTTGGGTCCGACTCTCATAAACAGTGTTGGAGCTTTTCTAAGGCCTGTAAGATTTTACTTGTTTGTGCCCAACTTTTCAGCTCCACTTACTGATCTCACTGAAAAGAATGAAGTGGCAGAGAACGTCTTTCAGTAACTGAAAAAATATTGTGCTTGGGACCAGTGTTAGCCACCCCCTAACTTCAGTCAATAATTTTACCCAGAACAAACATGCCTCCGATGTTGGCTTGGGAAATAAACAAGGAAGAACATCTTCAGCAAGAAACTTATTCTCTGCAGAGAAGAACTATTCTTGCAGTGTGTCTGACCATAAAGTGGGCACTGAAATCATTAGGGTATTCACTTTATGCACCCACAGTTCTGATTAGCTAAAGACCATTTTCTACGTCAGTGTTGGCTCGAAAAAAAGAAACACAATTAACCTCCTTAGCGGTTCATTTCTTTCCGGTTTTATATGTGTAAAAGCAATACATTGTTTTTCTTGAAAATGTATTTTGCAGTATGATAGTATAAGTATAATAAAGTTTGAAACACAAAATCATGTAAAAAACAATAAATAGAATAAATTAAAAAATCTATATTTAAAAAAAAATACATATTATACTCATACTATTATATATACTGTAAAATAAAATGTTCTTGAAAACAATGAACTGCTTTTACACATATAAATCCAATGTATTGCATTCAATACAGTTATTTTGTATTGAATGCAATACAAATGGATTTTGAATTTCCCGCTCTGCCCCGCTGGCAACACACACACTGACGTCACCGAGAACTCCTCGGTGACTTAACGGATGCAGAAGCCAGCCGGAGGAATAAGGAAGAGGACAGGGATCACGGCGATAGACGACACGGGACGCCAGCGGATCAGGTAAGGCTGCATTTACTATTACTTCCCATAGGATTACCTACCCCGAGTGTGACTCGGGGTTACTGCTTTCAGCAACTATTGCCACTACCTGTACTCTTTACAACACATTTTTTCACTCTTTAATATCATAGCTTTGCCTAGAATTCCTAGGTTCCTGTTCACCTACTTGTGTGGCTCATTTGTCATCACCCCTTTAGTCATTACTTGTGTCAAGACACAAGAACAACCGTTCTCTGCAGTTTCAATGCTCAAAGTGTTATGCAATCATCCCACAATGTTGTGCATTTTCCAGCATGTAATGCTTCCATGTAATATAAATTTGTAGCAGTGATCTGCTCATAACTCCTCTGCTAGTTTGGTTGTGATTAGGGGATTATGGCAAAGATTTATAATTCATTGGTTAAAGTGGAAGTTTTCTTTGTAACAGAAGTGGGTATTACTTGTGTCTGACATTATAGCGCTGCAGAAGACAGACTTCAGGACCTCCTAAGGGCTATTAGGCACAGTTTAAATTATGAAACAATTAGAGAAGCGAAAGCTGAGTGTGTTTTTTAACTTTATTGCTGCTTTAATATGTGTTCCTAAGTGGTAGCGTGCGCTAGAGAATGAATGAAGTCATGCCAAAAGTTCTCATTTAAATGAAATGCCTCTTATGGGTGAATGGCTGTGATTGAGTGGCTAAAATCTATTGCTGGCTGATTCCAGGAACATCTGGTGTATGACTTATTTAAATAATAAATTGCTGATAATAATGTCTAGCTTGTCTTCTTGCTGTGATTAGCCCTGACAGGCAAAGTGATCATAACTGAGCCCCCTGTGCCGCTCTGTAACAGGAATATGATTTAGGAATGATAAAGAATACACCGGACACAGTTGTAGAAACATAAGGTATCCTAATGGAAAATGTATGTTACAGGGTGAGACGGGTCCTTCAGATGGATTGTGTTTATTAGACAATGTTTGTATGTGCAGAGGATTTATTGTGTGTGGCGTAAGAAAAACTTTCCTAGGAGCATATAGGTTATTCCATAATGTGCATGGTAAAGGGTAACCTTAGAGTGCTCTTGTTGAAAACTTTAAAGAAAAATGTATGTAGAGTTCAGGTCCCCTATACATTACAATCATGATCCATATTTAGTGTTGGCTGGCCATAGTATATCACCCTAAAAATAAAAGTGTTATCAACTAGCAGGGAAGGCATGAACTATGCAAAGTTAATAAAATGTATAGCATTTACATACATACAAAATAATTATCTGTTAGCATATGCAGTGCTGAGTAATATAATACTTTCTGGTATTACCTGTCACAGAGATCTCAGTACTCCCCCTAACATAACAAAAACTTGTACATTCTAAAATTTGACACCATTTTGTTCAGACATCATTCAGGGTCAACATTCTCTTCCTAAATTAAGATAACGGACATGGAGATGACATATATAGATCTTGGTGTCCCTGCAGTTCAGTCACTTGCACCTCTTAAAGAACATTTGACAACTGGCAGCAGTGGGCAGGACTGGCACTGTTCCCTGCCATCCCCATTTATTCTCTATGGGGCTGCCATGGGGAGATGCTACAGTTAACATCTCCCCAGATGCAGCATTTTCCTGGCATGGTTAAGTGGTAAAGCCTTACAATGTGGCATCCTACAATGTTGCAATCTGATCAATGGTGAAGTGGAGGCAGGAAAAAGCAGACTTCGGTCTGTGGCCTCATTTGAGCATCTGCAAACTGTAAAATGGCGCTGTTGGCCTCTCCCAATTTTCTCTTGCAAAATTTAGTGACACAAGGTTGCTTTTGCACGCCACAGCCACATGCAGCTGTGTGTAAAAAAAACCTCTATTCACATGAATTGAAGTAGATGGGACCTAGGTTGAGAATGTGGCAGAACACAAAGGTTCACCATGGCTCTAAAATGGCCCTTACTTGACTGAATATTAAGGACCACTTTAGTAAAAGGTGCAGATTTTCGTTATCACCTTGTCGCACTTTTCCCCAGATTGAAATACTGTCTAGGACTCTATCTTTGTTAAGTTTTTAATATGGCAGTTTTCTATAGGCACTCTACAACATCCCGAAAAACATACTGGTAGGTTATCCACTTCTCTCCGCAGCTGGCCTTTTACTATGTTAGGAACATTATGAAGCATTATGATGAAGGAAGCACTAGACCATGGAGAAGTGGTCGGGAGCACCCAGATCTTCCAGGTGAACAGTTGGAAACTGTTGAAGGAAGATCTTCTTGTTGCAGTGTCCGACATATAAGAATCTGAGGTCACCTGGTCTATAATAAAAATATATTTATGGAATGGACTGGTCTTGTAATAAAATTAATGACAAGAAGCGAATATGCTTTGTCCTACAAATAAGTAAATGCTTATGTGAGATATTTTTTCTGGTTTTGTATTTTCTAGTATATTACTTTTCTGCAGCCTCCCATTACACCAGGAAAAATAATGCAGGTGTTTGTTATCATCATTTGTTAAAGAATGACACCATTACATGCAATCTTGATAAATGTGGAAGAAATTTGTTGACAGAAAATATGTGTGAATGTTTCACTAGGAGAATATTATCTCTTATCGTCCTAAATTGCTATGTGATTACGGTATGCCACTATATATAGTATTAGTCACTGATAGACATAGATATTTATTTCAATTATACAATACACTAAGTCAATAAAGAGTAACTAATGTTAGGCAACAAATGGCATTCAAGAAACTGGAAGCTAACTAATCTAATTTTATACAACACAGTTGAGCAGGGTCTAGCACTGCAGCTTCTTCTCACATGATTCTGTTCAGAATTGTACAGGGATAGATACAGAACCATTAGAATACATTTCCTGGCCTCAGATTTTTAAGTATTCAAAAAATTATGATGGCAGAAAGAAAGAAAGAAAGAAAAAAAGTATTCCAGGGTTGGAAGATATATCTTAAGGGTTTGTTAAAAACACACAGAGTTATTAGTGCAGCAATGTTTTATGAAAACTAGTAGGGATTTTCTTATACAGGAATACTCTGTGTTGAATGACTGTAGTTGTAAAGTTTTACTTACTAAAGTTTATTATTTATCCTTTATATGCAGACACTCAATGGCTACCTAGCATTGTACCTCTCATACTGTATGCTGGCTTTACCCTTCCCAACAATAGTAAAAATAACTTTGGTCAGTATTCCACTTTAACCTTCCCTGGCCTTTTTCACAATGAATTCACATGTAAGCAGTCCATGCTTCTATTAACTCCTTCTTGCCCTAAATAATTCCACAGAGATTTAAAACATGTTCATTTCCCAATGAGCTCACATAATGGACCTCAGCATTGTTAAGGCGGAATGTATTTAATTGTTAGTGTTACATATAACATAGGAAAATAATGCAGCGACCAGATGTTCCCAGCAATGTTTGCACACCTGTTTTTCTGTATTTTTTTAATTTGCATTGTGTCCAATGGGAAATGGGAGACAGGTGCCAGGCTGGCTTATGAATGGAGTTATTGTGGAGAGCACAGAGCATATAAAGAGACTGAGCTACCTATTCTTCCAGAATAACACAGGTACAGCTATTCACTAAATGTCCTTACCAACTGATATAGATCATAAAATAACTCGATAATCCCATAGATGCCTTTTCATAAAAAAGTTACTTACTAATTATTAGTATCTGCAATATAAGACTCAAAATATAGACATAAAATAATGCTGAGGATGATATGTATGCACCAAAACCTGTAAAACAAGCCCTAACAATGTGTGAATAATGTGTGAATGTGTGATTCTTCTGGCAGCATGCACCCGCATAAAAGGATGTATAGTCTTCAGATTCTCCTTCAGGTAAATACCTAAAACAGAGATGACGTTAATGATCTTGTCAATATGTCTCTAAAAACTTTGTGCTTGGAGGCATATACATTCATTTCGAATAACAAATCGTGCAAATTGAGAAAAAATGAGAAGGAAATTAGTTTATTGAAGTAATTATAGATTCACAATGGTCATTATGCATTATGAACATTCACCCTACTAAATTAACAGTTTCTGCAGAGTAAAAGCAGTAAAATCTATGTGAACTTCACGACGTCCTGTAACTCCAACGACATGAAACTTGCTTGTGCCTCTGCCATCATAGCTTCTCACTAAAAGAAAAAACTGTTTTAAGAATCGCAAAGACCTGATATTTGCACAGTTACATGTTAAGATGTTAGGCTGTCATATGCCCCCACACTCATTTTTCTATTTCATCTGGAAGGGGGCAAAGCCAGGAACTTCTCAGCACCCCCTCGTACAGAGGAAAGCTAAAGGGCCATGACAGCATATCTGTTTTATGCCGCCATTACAGGATGCCAGGACAAAACTCTCCTCCTACTTTGGGAAAACTATTGTCTTTAGGTTACTTGTTCTGCAAAGCCCAAAGAAATCTTGCTGCCTCTGGCTGCAATGAATTGCAATGCCATTATAGAAAAAAACACATCAAATTAAGTTTTTCAGACTTTTGCACACTTTTAATGTATGACTACATCGTAGGTGATGGCTTTACATAGTGGCAGGGATTAACCTTTAATCCTTAGCAATCAGTTTAAACATTGATTGTGGATAACGTAATGTTTTTAAACTTTTTGTATTTACAATGTGCTATTGTCTACTGTGTGTAGAAAAAGTGATCAGAGGAAAAAGAAGAGAAAGGACTGAAATCACAGTGCAACCATCCCAATTACACATCTTCAGGGAATCCTCAGCGTACACTCAGCACAAGCTACATCATAGCACTCATTGGGTTCTTTAAATTGAGGGCTATTAAAGCTCAACCCCAACCCTGTGCAGAGATGGATCTCCTTTTACTCCTGGGATCTGACGCCTCAGTCCACAAGGCCTCATATATCCCGGGCACTCCTTTGCAGAGCCCAGAACAGGGGCCACATATTTCTTCTTCTGGTGCACATGCAGTCTTAGGACTCCTAGGACCTGGTTTATTAAAACTCTCCAAGGCTGCAGAGAATACACTTTTATCAGTGAAGATCAGTGATCCAGCAAACCTGCAATGGATCTGGTCTAGGATTCAAAACATTTGCTGGTAAATGATTTTGAAGAAATCCACTCCGGCTTTGCTGGATCACCCAGCATCACTGATGAAAGTGTGTCCTCTCCAGCCTTGAGCTTTAATAAATCGGGCCCCTAGTGTCCGACCTTCCACAAAACATTGCTCACATTAGATTCTTTTGATAGTCAGTGGAAAGAAAGGAAAAATTATTTTCTGCATCAAAACTGGCCATTTGAGCACAAAACTGACAGTGGATCTGTTTGTATGTACTGGGTCCTAACTGGGAGGGTGCAGATCTTACTAACAAACAGTGCTGATCAGGGTGACATATCAAAACATGCCTCAAGGTTAAAAAATGCTAAGTGCAAAAAATGTCATTCTGTAAATCAAAGTTAAAACATAATCAGGAAATAAGAAAAAAAAATAAACAGCATATTTTTTCAACATTTTTTCTTATTTTCTTGCCCACACTCTAGAAATTTTGATGACAATAAAATGTTTACTGGCTGTGCAATTCACTTAAAAGTTCAATAGACTTTAAACTTTAAAAATGTGATTTCCTGCCCATATTTTATTTACAGAAAAATCACATGCTTTTTAACATTTTGTGAGTTAATGCTCAATCCCACAACATAGTGATAGGCTTGTCAAGTCCGCTGAGTGGCCATCAACCAGAGATTATACTTTAAAGCCATCAGTAAATCGGTCTATGGGTCTGAATGAGCCGTGACTAATCAGAGGATGAAAGTTTCTTTCTGGGGATTAGATTTAATAAAAAGAAAACTTATTTTGATTGCTTGAAATCCTTATAAATCAAAGTTGTAAAAAGATGGTTCATGTGGTAAGAATGAAGCCATTGTGAATGTAATTAACAGAACAGCTTTTATAAATCACAGAAGGATAATAATCTTTGTGTACATGTGTTCCTAATACATGCAGGTAACAGTACATTGTGTGCATGATTTTACCACATTTATTGCAGGTACAAAAGAAGAAGGCAGTGTGTGCAAATAAGATATTGGGCTAAAATCCATCAGCCTGCCTCTGCACCACCCAACCACATTCTACCTTGTGCAGGGCTGAACTTTCAAAATGATGGCAACTTTCCTTATGTACCTAGCAGCACTTCATCCCGCTGTCAGTGTGACAGTTTCCCACACTGTATCAGAATATCTCCTAAAAAAACTGACATAGAGCTCTGATAATTACACAGGGAGTGTGGCAATCTCCCTGTGTAATCTGAAGAACTGAGCTATCATTTTGACAGCTGCTTTGAATTTATTTATGAATGGAAGTGACTATTGTAGTTTTTGTTCATGTATTACTGTTACGTGTATTTAGACATCTTTTGAGCTTACTATAAACCCTAAATGAGCCCTAATGAGTTAATATTAATTCCCTATTTCCTTTTTTTTTCTTTTATTATATTTTTAATCTGCTGTTAAAATTTTAGTTAACCCTCATTCCCCCTGCATTTTTCCAACAATGTTGTTGTTGTTGTGTTTGTGTTAGTTTTGTAGTGCCAATTGAAACTGTTCAAGGAGGTTTGGTCAAATTTTGGAATCCTTGAGTGTCATTGGGTCTTGTCCCAGCACTTTCTCTTTAAACTCTATTTGAGCTCTTTGCTTACACTTCTGTTGGGATATATCTGATTCTACGAGTCCTATTCCTAAAACAAGGAATATGACATTCCCTCAAACATTTCCTGGTGGGAATCAACTACTGCCATTGAAACATATAGACTTAGAAAATCTCTACGAGTAAATGTTTGAGACAATTTCTAATTCTTTGTTTTATAAATTAGCCCTACTTGTTGGATTTTTTATTTATTTTAAGTTATGGACAAGGCAACACAATGTGCTGGAACATGAATAATTGCAGAGTAAGGGAGCACTAGTCAACATCTTCCATTAAAATGTCACTGTTAGATGTACTGGTCCTTTATAAACATCCTTATGATGAAAATGGTTCTGTCTTTTCTTCTATAATGACCTTGTATATTGATCTTTATTATTAAGAGCTTACAAACCATTGGGTAAGTACATATGGGAATATATGTTCCACCAAGTTATTTTCAGCTTATCCCCAATTTGTCAACACCAGTACAAGCTGCTCATATTTATATATTTTCTTCTGACGTCAACTTATCCTCCCCTACATATTTTAGTAACATTCATTTGTAGACTGCGTGTGTTTCAAATCCATAAATCAAAAATGTGTCTAGATGAAGAAATGATAACTTCAGAAGATGAATTACAGATGTTGTACCAATTCCCCTAGTACACACATTCTGACTAGGTCACAGTCAGGTATAGAGATGTTTGCTAGAAATTAAACAGTAACATGACATATAAAGTACACATGCTAAAGCTGACCTCAGGCCAAATAATTACTCCCCCTTCAAGTGAATGCTGGAAAAATGTGGGTTTATAAATGTCCTTTGTACTAGTCTAACTCCATGGTCTTGTGTCTCCGGACCCAAGTCTTTTCTCGCCTTTTGTTTTGAAGAGGTGTCCATATCACATGACATAGACACATTCTATTGGCTGCCCAGTGATGGGGTCCTCTAAAGCTTCAGAATAGGGTGCAACAGCAGTGACATCAGTGCAAGGGGACAGTAGGGAACCAGCTGGCCTGGGTGCCTATGCAGAAGTGGATTAATAGTGCCTTCACCTAGAATCAACACTAGCCACTGGTAGAGGTCAGAGGATACGATCGTTCAAATATAATCCATCAATATTGTATACATATTAGATACCATCATTAGAATAATGCAGGAAGTGATGTGTACAGGAGAAAGTGTACCGCAGAACCATCCACGATCACTGAATGACCGTACACGAGTGAAATTTATTATTCATTGGCGTCATTGTGCACTTTTCTTGTTAACAATTATTGAACGGTCGGTCGTTAATCGTATGTTTTTAATGACAATTATTGCACGTGTGTATATAACCATAATCCCAGAGCTCCCTGCAGCTTCACCACCTGGTATCGGCTTTATTCCTTTCATGTGAAGTACTATGGGAGCACCCTTGGGATCCCCTACTATAATTACTATATCCACAGTACATTAGTGTGGTGGTCAGTCGGAAAAATGCCACCCTTGGCCAAAAAGATCATTGGTGTCCTGAGAGGCACAAAATGCTCATTGCTCAAGGAACCCCTGTCCATTTCTGGAGGAACTCTGGTTGGGAAACACTGGGTCAGATCAACAGCCAAGAAGTCAACTTCTCTGATGGCTCAGCCTGCCATAGATGGAAAAGACAATGATTACAAGATAGGATTCACAACCTGTTGTCATTTTGGTGGAGTCTGTTTATAAAGAGCTGCAAAGACTTCACTAACCCATAACAAAAGATGCATAAATGTTAGGCTTCTATCTGTTAAGATGACGTTATTCATCATCATTAAGAGGCTGAGTCAGTGACATTTCTCCAGACATTGTAATGTTTGCTAAACATGTTCATTTAACAGATAGGACTGTTTGACTGTTCTCCAAACTCCAGCCTCTCTGATCCACTATCACATTTGTTTAATTTTACTGTTACAGCAACAATCTCTGTAAATTCATTAGGAGGATTGGTTTACATTACCATGAGATCACATTACTTTGTAGAAGAGAGAGTGTCTCAATGTCTGTGTTATTTCATTCCCAGTCTGGCACTGACAGCAAATCACTGACTTTTTTAATTCAATCAGTTCTGGGTGTGGTACATCCTCTGGTTATGAAAAACATCAAGATACCTTCAAACTAAAAAGTTTTTGGATTACATCACATGAGGAGGATGTTCTCCTAATCCAGTCCCTGAAATAAATACGAGACAACAAAGTATGGAAATCACTAGTACAAATTACCAACCTTTGAAAGTAATGCAAGTCTTTACGTAAGAGTGTCCTTTACTTTTCCATACACAGAAATAAATCACCATCTTTCAACCATTATCAAATCATTGTGATAGATGAAAATGGAAAACAAGTGGACCTTTAATAAGAATGTCATCCCCTCATGATTAGTTTTTGTATGCCTCAAGTTTCATGGAAATGATTCCTGCTTTACAGTATTACGAACCATATTTCTTCATTGCACACAATGAATACATTGAGAAGAAGCATAACAACAGGACAAGCAGTATGACTTCTTTTCAGTGCTGTATAACTTTAATAAAATGCAGAAGAGAACACAATACTATGCAGCATATAAAAAAAAAGTAGTAGTTGCCTTTGTGCTGGTTTCTTTAAATGAATCTGGAGCTGTCATCCTAAAACTGGCAAACCATAAACAAGCAGATGGCATGCGACCGGAAACTGTGGATGTCACTTTCTACTGAACCTGTAGCTTTTATCTCTTAGATTGTAAGCTCTTTTGGCCAGGGTTCTCTTCTCTTGTGGTATTGTTTGTCTGTCTGTCATTTGCAACCCCTGGTTAATGTACAGCGCTGCATAATATGCTGGCACTATAGTTTAATAATAATTGGTACGTCATTGCTTTTGTTTTGGTTGTGCTAACATTTATAGTAAAAGTTGTTTGAGCCAAAATTTTTTATGACCATATTTTAAAAATAAAAAATAAATGAAAAAAAAACAACCTAAGAAAATGAATGTACAACCTACCGGGTAAAACAATAACGGTCCAATGCAGCACAAGTGGATTGTACTTTGTATCCATAGCCTATGTCTCCTAGAATTTGTATAAAAGGCTAGGAAAGGACCGCAGGTCTTTCAAGAACGTCTTTCCCATATTGAGAAGAACCACAAACATAGCAGGAATACCTACATTCTACAGGAATTGACACCTTTAGGTTATGAAATGATTCAGAATATCTCGGGAGTCCAGGAACTCTACAGAAGGATCATTTAATTGCTCTGCAAAGTGTGTTGCAGCTTGTACAGGATTGTCTTGGTTAATGCTGCAGACTGTGGTTTTAACCTTCATATAATTGAAACATGACATAATTCTGAAAATAACTTGTTACATGTGTTTATTTTACTACTTTATTCCTTCATTCATGTAATTGCATTGTTAAGTAATAGTAGTAGTCTGATGGACACTGTATGAGGAATCTTCGGTTTAAACAACAACAATTTGCTTTCTGTAATTGAGCAAAACACCATTTTCCCATAAAAACAAGACAAGGATTGTGGCCAGGGCTGGGATTATGTGTACTGCTATAAAATGATTTGTTTAGTAAACCATAAGATGGCTTATCATTTATAATATTTGGTATATAAACATATGGCATTAAATTGTTCCAAATGGCTGCAATAATGAAAAGGGGATTTTTATTAATGGGAATTATACCAGAAAGATACACAGTGAAAGTAAGCACAAACTGTTATATTTTGGGTTATCACAACATGACAAGTTTAGGCCCACTCAGACTTCTGGTTAACAGCAGCATTGTGCTTCCAACTGCTCCTATTCTCTTGTGTAGGAACGCTTGGGAACACTTGCACACCATTGCATTCATGTTGCAGTAAGTTGTGGTGCAAATCCTGTGAGCAACATGAAGAATCAGATCCAGGTAATAAAAGGACAACACATGAAAACGCATTATTCTGCAGTGCGATTTTTGGCTCCTAAATTTGCTCCTAATGGTTTGTTATGCACCTTGGAGCTGATATTATTATTCATGAGAGTCTTGGATTTGTGCTGTATATATTGTATTCTAATCATCCTTACACATAAAAGGTGTCAAATAAATTATCTAAAGGACAAAAAAGGAAAAACACCTTGTTCCCTGTTGTATCTGAAGCCAAAACATTTTTAATCTGGATAGAATAGGAATTGGTTAAAATTACTGTCAGTTTCTTTTTTTATTTGTATAGGTCTACTTTCTGTTTCAGAGACATAAAAGAAAATTATCTCCAAATTAAAGGAAAACTCTTTGATCAGCTATGACTACAGGAACAAGTGCCCTATTGGTTCAAGCACCCCACAGAAACAAGTGCCCCCTTATCTCCTCTTCCAGTGATAACTATCAAAGTTTGAATTATCCATCACTTTCTATTTTTGTGTCAATGGTCAGCAGGTCAAACAGTGGAACACAGAAAGAAGTAAAAACCTGATAACCCATTCCTACTCTGTACAAAAATTTACAAAAATTACCAAAAAGAAACTTATTTGGTTGGTGGGGTGCACAGAGAACAGATTGGTCACCTGATAATTCCTCCATGCAATGATCCTGTAAGCGCTCTACGATAAACACTTCTGGCTTCATAGTGGTTACATGGCAGCAAAAAAATAGTTTAGAAAAATAGTGCATGGGGGTCATATGTAAAAGAACATCAACACAAACAAACGTAAATGACACTTGCTTATTTCATGTTGGTTCTCATACACATAGAGTGAAATAATTATTCTAAGGCCATTATTATTATAAGTTTTCTTTATAAGACAAACTTTATAAGTTTGTCACCTATTTACTCAATACAACCTCATCTTTTATACTTTAGTTTTCCAACTAAACGACCTTTTGTGGGCAACCCTACTACAAGTTACTAAGATCTAAGACTTGGTTTTTGGTCCTTTCCTAACCCAGCAACCCAATAAATGTGTTTTGATCACTGTTCACATCTGAGCTCTTTATTTCTCCATGTCACTGTGCGTCTGCCTGCAGCCTGGTGTAACTTGGTTGAATACCTGGCTGGGGGTGGAAAAAGTGTAAAGTAAATGTAGGTAGAAAATAATTATCAGGATTAAATATTTGTTCATTGGCATATTTCTCCATACCTATGGCAAGCATCCATGTAATAGGCCAAGAAATGTGCAGACAAAAAAACTTCACTGGAAATTTAACAATGGTGATAAGACCTGTGTTGTATTATGAATCTAAAGCTGCAAGACCAACTGAGCGCATTATACACCTAATGTTAACCACAAATGTTTGTTTTACTTTGGAAAGTATAAAAAGATTGGAACCTATACTAACTTTGAATTGATGTGTCACCATTTGCAAAATTGGGTTGGGCAGAACAGTAAGAGGTAATCCTTGAGTCATTATAAAACTTTTGTAGTAGAATCACAAATGTTTTACTATTTTTAAAATTTATCATTAGGAACCCCCCCCCCCACACACACACACCTCCACCACTTCTTATCCACTGTTAACTAATTGCTGGCAAAAAATGAAAAAATAAAAAACTTATGTGCTTTTTTTTACTCCCTTTAAAGTTGTGGTCATGTGATGCTCCAGTTGCAAATCTTGTCTGTTCCCCATGTGCATATCATGTTGCCATTAGGGAAACACCACCAGCCCCATTGCTCAACACAGGCAATTCCATCAGCTCGTCGCACCTTGTTTAGTCCTAAAAAATAAAAAATACTCACATCATTGGTATGCCATATTCAGTAGGGGCTTTATTCATATCCCAGCCCAGGTGATACCACCAGTACTTAGTTTGATTCCTAAGGAAAATGTTTTCCACCCAATTGTTGGTATACTCATCTATATTTTATAAGGGTATCGGGACATCCTCAACCTGGTGGCCTAGATCACCCAAATCAAACTTGGCACGAACCTCCCCTTTAAGCATCGGCAAAAAACTCAGCACTGCTTGGGCTTTCCTCCTGGAGAAGCCTGTATGGGTGAAACGTGTCAGTAAAGTGGCATATACCCATTCAACTCCCCAGTAGAGGAATATTGTAACAGTTTTAACTAACCACCTTAAGACTGTTAACAAATCTCACCTGCCAAAGGGGTAAATGTGAAATTCCTAACAGCACATGCACAAATTGTATTAATTGTATGTATAGCACATAACCTAATAATAAAATATGTATAACGCATATTTAGCCTGTTCTCAATTTTCAAAAAATCACAAGTGTTTAAATGGCAACAAACCCCTACTTTAATTCTCTGAACATCTCAATCCAGAGGGAAACAAAATTCTGATACTTAAATGCAACTAAGACAACTACAATGTTCCTTATTGATTCAGCTGAAGTTCCACTACATGAAGTAAAAGGCTGTCCATCTAGGCAATCAGTAACTGGTGATGTTCCAACTGCTAAATGTCAGCACTTAGGGATTTACCCACCCGTATCCTTGTATTCACAGTATGTTGTAATCAATGTGCTGCTACAAGTAGGTGAAAACAAATTATCACACATTGTTAGCAGCATAATCAAACTGCTGCTGGACTATAAATAACATTATAGAACAGAACAAAAAGTACACAATTTTTTTTCTACAGTGGAACTAAACCTGCGCTACTCATCTATCCCCATTCTTTTGCAGGGTGCCGCCATTTTTCTTTCATCTTTAAAGCAGGACTTTTTAAATATAAGTTGGTTCACATCAGCCTTACATCCCCTTTTCATATAGGCAGATAGGAAGTGCAGGTAAGGGAATATCTATTGAGAAAGGGGCTAAATACATAACAGTTTTAAACTTTGTACCTAATATAGGAATAATTTACATTGTTTCATCATTCAGTATATAAGCTATTATACCAAAAGTGATATAAGCAGGAAACCATATGGGAGACCACTTACATTGCTGGAGGTCAGGGACCAGGTGTGGGATGGCTGGTAAATTTAGAATAATAAATCAAAGATCAATCCAAGATCAAATCAAAAGAATACAAATGGGGGGAAAAAATAACCCGTTCATTCTACCAACCTAGTACAATTGTCGAAGAACATGGTTTATTCTGAGACAGTTAAATATTCCAGATATGTTATCTTTGTATCTGTTAGGGTCTTGCTGGCTAAACTGGTCCTTAATATTTTTCTAGGTATTAGTTTCTGAATAGACAAACCTCTCATTTTTGTTTTAACATTTAGCATACAGTATAATATTGGCAGCAAATTTTCTTCCCTTTTTATGAAAATACAACAGATTATGTCTCTCCTATTATTTATATTATTATACAGTATTTATATAGCGCCAACATATTATGTAGCGCTTTACAAAGTCCATAGTCATGTCACTAGCTGTCCCTCAAGGGGGCTCACACTCTAATGCCCCTACCATAGTCATATGTCATTAACACAGTCTAAGAAAATTTTGGGGGGAGCCAATTAACCTAACTGCATGTTTTTGGAATTTGGGAGGAAAACTGAGTACCAAGAAGAAACCCACACAAACAGGGAGAAAGTGCAAACTCCATGCAGATAGTGCCCTGGCTGATATTCAAACATGGGATCCAGTGCCAGAGTGCTAACTTCTGAGCCACCCGGTCCCTCTATGCATGCTCAATATATTTTTGGAATAGGATTCCATTTGTTAATCATGACACCAGCACTAAGTACTGATGATTGGCAATCTTTAGCAACAGAGATAATTACTTATTGGTTGTAAGTTTCTGCACTTTATCCATTTCTCTTGCCGCTTGCACTTTACCATTGGATAAGCCTGATGTACATTTTTAGGCTTAACAATATATACAGCTGGAGTTCCTGTTGACTTTAATTACATTTTATAAAATGGCTACATGACTTTATAAAAAGAGGACCAATGAGTGAAGGCTTTTGGAGCTGTTGTAGGAGGTACACTGGACTGGAAAAGCATTCTGACAAATGTATTTAAAAGCATGCCATGGGCAACATGTCAGCCATATATATTCACAAAATTAATTACAAAGAAAAAAAAGACTTGTTACCAAACTTGTATTATTAATAATGAACTGTAATTAGACCCCTTTCATAAACTCAGCTTTAGAAATACATTGCAGATTGCAATAGATCTACACCTTACCTTCCAGTAGTGCCCCTAAAGCTACGTACACACGGCAGATTTTTATCGCCCGATAATCGGCATCAGCCAATTATCGGGCGAAAATCTTCCGTGTGTACAGTCGGTGTCGTCCATCGCCCGGACGACCGACCTGCCGGATCCACGGACGATGGACGACAGCCGATCGTAATGAAAGGGAAGGGGAGAGCGCGCAGCAGGGTGCCGCTCCGTCGCTCTCCCCCCTCCCCTCTCCATAGAGCATGAACGGTGCTGTATGTACAGCATCGTTCATGCATCTTGCAGCCCCTTGTCGTTGGAAAGGATCGTGAAAGATCCTTTCCAACGACAAAAATTGCAAGTGTGTACGCAGCTTAAAGGTGCGTACACACTTCCAATTTTTATCGTTCCAATCGAACGACGAACGATCGATTGGGCAAAAAATCGTTCGTAAAAAAGTAACCAACGACGCCGACGAACGAGGAAACTCGTTGGAAACGAATGACCGGACCGGCGGATCGGATTGGACGACGATCGTTGAACATCGTTCGTGTGTACGGTCGTTCGTTGATCGTCCATGGGCTGAGCATGCGTAATGAACGAACGTTCGTTCACTTTCCTTTCGTGCACATAGTTCCTCTATCGTTCAAACGATCGTATCTATTGTGTGTACAATATCTACGAACGATCGTGTCGTTATCTCTATGTGCAGGATCGGTGCTATACGATCGTTCGTAGATATCGTGCAGGATCGTTCGTCGTTCGTTTTCCAACGATAATAATTGGAAGTGTGTACGTAGCTTTAGTCTCTAACTCCAATCAATGTGTACACTCCCTATAAATTTGATAGTAACATGGAACTAATCCCATACCATAAACTTTAAAAAAATGAAAGTATCCTTATTGGAGCTTTATCCATTAGAACAATAAGATCATTATCATTTTGCATGGTCCTTTCCTTCAGAACGTGAGAATACCAGATTATGGACAATCCTGAAATAAGGTTTTTGTACGAAATATTACAGATAAACAAAATAAAATGATCAAAATCCAACAGATTTAGTTAATGTTGGGCTGCTTTTCTATAAGAAAAAAAAACAATGTCTTTGCTTTCATTTTATTTTTTTTTACTGAAAGTAAGGTAAATTGGGATCCACCATGGATCTTATCTGCCATCTATGAATATTCATTTTACACAGTATTTATATAGCACCATCATATTACACAGCGCTGTACAAAGTATATAGTGATGCCCCAGCTGTCCCTACCATGGCCATTTATACAGTCTAAGGTCAACTTTGGGAAGAAGCCAATTAACCTAACTATATGTTTTTGGGATGAAACCAGAGCACCCAGAGGAAACCTGCAAACTCTATTCAGATAGTGTTCTGGCTGAGATTTCAACCTAGGACCTAGCAGTGCAAAGGCAAGAGTGCTACTTCTGAGCCACCAAGCTGATCTTGGCAATACTAAGTCCAACATGTCAGTCTAGCCATGATATTCAGGTGATACGATCACCAGTGCAGGAGTAGTCTACCTGGCCTTCTGCTTGTCCTCTTATTATTTATTTCTTGGTCCAATTTTTTTTGTTCTGTCAGATTAAGTAAGGAATGGTTTGACTCTCTACGTCTCCTTTGGACAGATCCACACCTCTGTTTCTACTGTGACCAATAAAATTAAGAAAGTAAGTGAGGGGAATCCACAATTTTAGAGGTGTCCCCAGAACAAGAGGTTAGGAGAAATCCTCTATTATGGACATTTGTCTTGGGACAGAAATTCCCCTGAGTTTGAGAGATTTCCTCTAAGTTAATGTTGCAACTGCAGAGCTGGAAGTGAAGGGAATGTTCATAATGATACTCAAATGGCAAAAAAATAATCTGAAGCTTTAACCCCTTCTATTCTTGAGAAAAATATTTTTGGCTGTTATGCTCTGTTGTCTTTTTGAACCCCTGTGCAAGAACACCGGCAGAGGAATTCTCTTACAGAGACTGTTTCCTTTTTTAATTTCCCTGACACATGATTGGGTATTCAATATCAGCACAGGATCTTCTCATCTTATTGTCATCCACTTTGATAAGTGAACCAACTTAATTCTTTCATAATGTCTGCATTTTACTCTGACATGTCTGTTTCCAGACCTTCATATCATCCAAGGGACTTTTATCTAAGTAAATAATTTTTTATGAGAATTCAATGACTTGTAAACAAGAGAAGAGAAGCAAACAGCTAGTTATCAGTCAGTTTATTGACAAAAGCACAGAAGACAGCAGACGCTGTGCCAGTTATCTGTTTTGAAACACAAAGAGTGGAAGGCAATGTTGAAGATAAGCCAATCATGCATAATAAGTTAATGATAATGATGATAATCATAGAGATAAATGATCTGTTTTGAATGTTAAAATGTTAATGTGTGTTTGCATGAGATCATTTAAATACAGACATGTTGTTTTAAACACAAATATTTATTTAAAGCTTTTACCAGTGTGCAGATAGCAGTTTGCCGTGGTCATCCTCAAACCGTAAAGCAGTATTTTCAAAAATAGTTCTATTTTCATTGTTTTTATATAAATATGCAATTTCCCTCAGACATATGCAAGCATTGCTGGTAGCTAAACATTTACTGTAATTCCCAGGTAATGTCCTTTAACTCAGAGTTATCAAGAGAGAGAGTTACAGAGAAACAGAAGAACTCTATTTCGCTGTCTGTTGTTTTCCTGTAAATGAGAAGTTCAGGGCAAGGAAAATATGGAAATTTAAAACTGGAATCGGAAAGTAAAAAAATTGAGAATATAATTGGTCCATCTTGGTGGCACAATCTCATTACTCCCCTGTCAATAATTAATGTAGCCAAGTACCTGGAGAAATACAAAATAAACTGTTCGTATTTTCTAATGTCAGCACTTGTTAGATCTCTAAATATACCATTTCAAAAACTTTGTCATAAATTCCATAAATTTTGGAGGGCATAGATTCATAGTTATTTATTTGTATTTGTGCCTGTGCTAGGATTCAGAGGAAGGCCATCAGTCTTTGTGCCATTTCTGGGATTCAGGAAGAGACATACTGAGGAACTGAAAAAAAAGCTGTTACCATATCAAGGGATTGGGACCTGTTCGTCTATGGAAAATTGAGAACAGATTGACACACAAAAGTCCTGACATGCTTTTTTTCTATATATGTAAATAAAGAAATAGGTTTATATAGCACTTAGTAAAGTTTTTGAATTTATATAAGGAATGGTGTGCAAAGCAACACATTTTTGTCACCCCCAATCATATGTTTGCTTTGATTTTCTTAACTGCACAAGGAAAAAGACTGTTTCATAACTGGTTGCCTAAAGACAAATTATTTGATATAAATGAACATGCATGTTTTTATTTTTTTAAATTGTATTCTCTATCTGGCCTCTATTGTAGGTGCTTCGGTAGATGTTTCTTTCAAAAACTCCCAATAACATGACATTCAGTTTAACAGCTGTAATGATTCCTCTGATTATTGAGTATCTTCTCATGTCCCTGTATGTTGCATCCTTGTTCTCCAGCTGGTTGTCTCTTTCCAAAAACATCAACTCCAGAGCCACTGGGAAAGGCTTCCTAAACAATAAAAATTGTTTTTTGGATTTGTAATTCCTCAGAGCGTAGTCTAAAGCTCTTCTAACTCGTGACTAGTATCGCCTTGTCCTGGGCCTGCTTAGCTGCTGTTGTTAAATGCTCTTTCTGGATTATTACCTGACATAATATATAATATAATACACAAAATGTTTACCTGAATATTCTTGGCTCAGTTCCAGAGACAGGAAGTGTATTTTGAACAGCAGGTGTGTTTGTCTCTTGCATGAATCAGCTGATATTGGCAGTAATACTAACTACTGGGGGCTTTTTCTTTATGACTGCGGTTAGAACAGAAGTCTGCCTAAACAAATGCATCACGTGCATGGTGAAAGTCACTTTATGTGGAACACATAGTGTGGTTTTAAAAAAGTTCAAATTGTAGAATGCAAAATGGGTATTTGCTGGGGTATACCTTTATGAAAGTCCACTTCAAAATCTTTTGTTTCATTTTTGTTAAAGCAGGAAAAGTTTGGAGCCCCTTTCATGTTTTATTGCTGTCTGCTTCCAGTTGCGGTTATCCCCATATTGGGTATATTGATCTACCCCATTTATTTGTACTCGCATCAAAAGTATACGCAAATCTTACTGCTGTGATCACAGTGAGAAATGAAATGCTTATTACACATACTGCAATAATAAAGGATCATTCAGCAGCCTGTAAAAAAACAAACTGGCTATAATCACTGCCTCTTCCATAGACCAATAGAGCATCAGTCCTTTGTCAGGTTGAATCATGCCTAGCATCATTGAGCATGATGCTAAAAGCTTTTTGGTGATCTTGGGATATCAAGTTTGCACCTGTACTGGAATCACAACAGAATGCTTGCACAAAGAGGTGTTACATCAATGTGTGGTGAGCTTTCTGCAGTGTTTAAGATGCACCCCCGGCCAGAAGAAATGGAGGGCAAAAAAGACCTGTGATTTCACCATGGCATATGGTAACAAGGAATATATATTGGCAGCACAATGGCTTACAGGTTAGCACTCTGGCATCACTAGGTCCCAAGTTCGAATCTCGGCCAGGGCACTATCTGCATGGAGTTTGCATGCTTTCCCTGTGTTTGCATGGGTTTCCTATGGGTACTCTTGGCAAACAGTCTAAAGATGTTGTCAGAAATTTGTTTGAGGTTAGTGACTCCAAGAGAGTCAAAATGGCAGCCAACTAGCTTTTTCAGATTCAGAAATTAGCAATGACAGCCTCCAATGACAACCTTCCTACTGGTAATTTTATCTACAATCTATGTTTGAAGTTCAATTGTTGTTGCTCAGGGCGGATATCAAACACGAATCTGTCGTGTGTACAGTGTCCGTCGTCCATCGTCCGAACGACCGTCCTGGCGGATCCACGGACGATGGATGACGAATGATCGTAATGGAAGTGAAGGGGAGAGAGTGCAGCAGGGGTGCCGCTCCATCTTTCCCCCCCCCCCCTCCCCCCTCTAGAGCAGAACGGTGCTGTATGTACAGCACTCGTTCATGCATCGTGCAATCTTTAGTCATTGGAAAGGATTGTGAAAGATCGTTTCCAACGACAATTATTGCACGTGTGTACCCAGCTTTAGGTTAGTACAGTGATTTAACCTTATTTCATGTCCTGTTGCAAAGCTGTGATTAGAACAAAAAAAGAAAATCTTCATTGGGGACACAGATGAAAAAAGCTGATAGGTGATCTAGTTTATCTCTGCTCCACTCTGTGTCACAAAAACACAAATCTACCAAATGGGACCCTTCCCCACTCTGTACAAAACTAAAAAAGTTATAGGAAAACAAATTTGTTTTTATATTTTTTATTTTAATCTGAGGAAGTTGGAGGAAAACCGTTTTACTCTTTTTTTCTATGTATAAATGATAACTGTAAGCATATATGAGTGCACCATAAATACTGGAATGGCTTAACAAAGCCTTCAACAAACTTTTCCCATTAACTGGCAATTTGCCAATATTTTGATAAGAGTTTTTCACAGAAAAGACCTAAAAGATTGTTATAATGCCAGCAAACTTTTATCAAAATAAATTTTCCTACAGTTTCTTCACTGTGTATTTTATCTCTGACTAATATTAGTACTTTCTGTAAAATGGGGATCACCTAAAATCATCAGTGGTGTGTGTTCCAGGAACAATGTGTGAAAAAGCATATTGTAATAGCTCATTCAGAAAAAAAAGTGAATGTTTTTTTCCTCTTCATCACCAGGCAAATATCCCTGAAATGCCTTTCTGTGGAATTCCAGAGCACTGACTCTATCACTCCCCTTCACACTCTGGCAGCACAGGAAGCATGTCCTGGCCGCTTACACAAGTTTATCTTCTTGGGAATAGACAGGGTGTCAGGGCCTTGGGAGGATGACATAAGGATGCAATCTAATTATTATTTCATTACTTTACTGATTTCTATGAAACATCATTTCAAGCACTGACTCTGCTTAGTTTATTACATATCTAATAAATTGGATTTAGAGGGGGTTCCCTGAAACCTTAAAATAATTTTAAGGGTTCCTCTTTAAGGCTGTTCTGTTTGTATCCATCAGTGAAGATGGGTATTATTCCAATGGCCATTATTTAGGATGCTTCTTTTAATAGTTTTAACAGGGGTTCCTTGAGACATGAAAATTATTTCAAATGTTCCTTTGATAATAAAAAAAGGGACAAAATGGTTCAGAATGACTGCTGTACATTATATTCTTGGGCTGAAAACTGAGTATGAAAGTTATACATTACAAAGTATAAGCCAAGGCTTTGTACACATGAAGTGTAACAATGAGTTTTGACATCCTTCATCATCACTCAAAAGTATGGTTTGAAAAAGTGTATTGAGTTGGCTGGTACAATACACAGAAGAGTTTAGCAAAGCACTCAAGTCACTTCCCTACTATCTGAAGAACATGGAGAAGTCAACAGAAATATGTCCAGCTCTTTACACATAACTTTTCTATAGCAAGCTCCTCAAAATTAATCAGACTTTCTTTAGCTGAATCGTTATGTTGGATTAGACAGCCTGATGGTGATTTTTGTATTTTTTTTTTTCAATATATTTTAAGAAATAGGGTTTTTGTATTTAAATTGAATTTGAGCTTCATACATGGAGTTTGTTCATGAGGATGCCTTGAAAAAAAATCTTTATTTCTTAACCAGACTCTTTTGGTTAGTTCTCCATTAGGCAACCTGATGCATAAATCTTACAATCCATAATTACAATATACAAATATATTATACAAATACAAATATACAATATCTGTTCAATCTTCAATACTAGTCTGTAATATAATTATATACAATGAGATTAGCCTTTGCGCTACATGGTAAATCCAAAGATAGATTCAATCCTATTGTACATTAGGCAGCCAACTTAACACATTAGACCCAAGCCGGCTAGCCCAAAGGTTCATATATGTTACAAAACAAATGTTGCTTTGTATGAAGAAAGGTATTTTTTCTATGTTGTATTTAGGACATATACTACATCCGTGGTCGCCAACCTTTTGGACCTCACAGACCACTAAATTACAGACCCTAGACCGCACATGCTTGGGGTGCCGTGTGTCAGTCAAAGGGGAAGAAACTTCCCCCAGATTGACGTCATGATGCCAGAACCCACCTAATCTCCCATAGCAGAGACACAACCACTGCCCTGAGACTGCTATCCATACGGGGGATATGGTCCGCGGCTCTTCTCCTGACCTCAGCGGGGTCAGGAGAAGGACCCCACTGGGGAGCGCACTGGCAAGGGCCAAAGACCACCAAAATTTTCTCAGGGACCACCAGTTGGTGACCACTGCTGTAGAATATACTATATTATCAACACTTTTATAAAGATTGTTAAGTTACCATTTTGCAAAGACCAGAGTAGAAGAAGAAGGTAGCCCTATACAGCAAGACATATTTGGATTTGTTTACTAGCACTGTTGCTGGCAGTTATAGAATAATTTTCATAAAAGCAATCCAGTATTTGTTACATGAGGGGTTGGGGGTAATAAAGATCAGTTATAGAGTAAACATTTTCCCTTTCAGGTAATGTATGGAAAGATAGAGTACCACGTATATAATGCTCAGGGGATCAAGGAATATGTTGCCATATGTACTGATCCATTAGGCACTAAAATCATCTGCCTAATATTGTGTGGGTCCCCTTGTGGCCCCCAAAAAGCTCTAACATGGGATGGCATGGACTCTGTAAAATCTCTGTAAAGTGTTTTGTAAAGTTAAAATCATCAAAATAGTCTGCAGTTACACAAACCCCATATGCAATTAGCTTTTAATTAACTTTCTTTATTGGCCAACATAGGGATGATTAGCAACTATGTTAGATTTTAGATCTTTTGTGTTTCTGGTCTAGGCAAACTGGACCCTTTCCAACCCACATTCACCATCAAGCCTTGGTTGCCCACAGGCCTGTTACTAGTTCTCTGGGACACCTCCTTCCAATTCCACAATGCAGTGTTGGGTGCCTATATGACCTATCACCTGGCTTAGCATTGACACATGTAGGGGTAGGTCTATTCTATTAATAAAAAAATACTCATTTTCAGATTGTTGGTGTTTGCCCGGGGTCTTTGAGGAGAAACACAAAGACCTTTGCTGCTGTTAATCACCCCTTAAACTAAATGTTACATATTGAAATAGTGACACTAAAAGACTATAAATAAGGTTAATATAAATAAATGCACATAAAATATCAAGTCCAAATATAAATATATTAGATTTCAGAGAATCTTCAGTTCTTATACTTTCCAAACACTTTGGTTTTCCTCAATTCGGCAGAAGACTTGTTTTTCTATTTCTACTATAATAATTGTGCTTTAGTGAAGAATTTATCCAATGGATCAGATACATTTACTGCATTAATTTTTTAATAATTTTGCTATACTTTGTATGTAAAAGCCAGTTACCATGCAGGCTTTCACTTCATAAAATACCACCAGGTTCTGTTTTATGTGGTTTCATGCAACATGAAAACAAGTCAAGAGAAACATGAAACTTCTTGTGGGAATATTATCATGTGGCAAAATTATAAATACAATTAAAATAGCTATTGTGTGTCAGTTAATTAACCTCAAGAACCACCAGCATTTTCATATTATTTGGACCTTTAATAATAAATGTAAAATGTACACTTGAGATGAAAAGAAAATTCAATTTAATTCTTAGATATTAAATATATTTGTAGCATTCCATTTTTACAATGGTATACTTTATCATTATTAGTAGCCATTAATATTTTGTGTTTTTAGAAACATACCAACCTGTATCTACTCCACTGGAACTATGTATTTGGGAGAAAATAACAAATTTTCAAAGCATTTGTAAATGGCTCTGTATAATACACAATTCGGATATTGATGGGTAATAATACTCCCATTTTTTGCCCAAGGAGGAATAACCTATCTTTCTATTCATACTCTCAAAGATGCTGGTATCATGTCTTGCATTTACCCCCACAGTTTATTAGGCCACAATGAAAAGTAAAACATTGAAAAGTAGGCTGGAAGAAATAGCCCTAAAAGACAGCCATTCTTTGAAAAAAGGCCATGGTGCTCTTTCACTCCATATGTGTATAATCCTTCTGGTTATTCTGTGTATATATTTCAGATGTGGTCAATACATCGCGGCTAACAGATATCTCATCCAAGACAAATAGATGAGAACAATGACTACGTGCAGACATAATTCAAATTTGTCTGCAGGGAAAACACTCCACATTCGCTTTTATCCTTCTGTCTCATTCTAATTACAAAGAATTGATCATAGTTTCCCAAAAATGGGAAACTTTTTGGGCTCCACTATCTCCTCTGTGACAGAATTACAAATTTGTAAGTGCTAATTTCAAAGTTCAAGGTTCCATAAAACATTTTTTCTGAGGCTGAAGTCTTGCTAATCAGTAACTGCGTAGTAAAGGTTATCAGGACGCTTACTGTAATCCTCAAGAGCTGCGTTTTTCCCTCTTAAAGAAGATTGCAACATTGTACTTCTGCCAAGAAGGCGTTGGACAAAATATCATCCTACTTAAGACTGGACAGTCAGGGAATGCTGGTTTGATCCTCCTTCACAAACAAGCTATTGTTTTCCAAGCTGGCATAAATTGTGCTCCACTTCTGCTCATAATTAACACTTGGTGCTATTACAAACAAGGCAATAGTAGCTTTGTAATATTATACCTGCTGTGTAATTAGGCCAATTTCAAGTAATAAACTAAAAAATGCTCATATTTGCATATTTAACCTAAAACCGGTCATAAGCCATGGGTGGAAGTCAGATATACAGCATTCAACAGATGAGTGTTAGTAGCATACCCTGTTGCTTGATATTAGAATGGCTCCTATACCCTGGAGTTTGCAGAAAAATAACCCTTACTGTTACCATATACATGCAATTACCTACATTCCACTTACCCATTCATTCACTTTTCCATTTTCCTCCTCTTTTTCTTCTTGTTCATTATCATCATTATCATTTTTCCATCCATCCTATCCATTCATTCTTGAATTCCACACCCTCTTGATTAATACCTTGTCCATCATACTACCTCTTCCATATTTAATCCTAATACATCCAACATTTCTTCTCCCCATCCCTACTGATCCTACTACCAAGCACATTTCTTCAATAAGAACCCCACCCTTGTTTCCCCGTGTGGGGTCCTTCTTCTTACCCCACTGATCATGTCACTTTTACGGACTTCACTATTGTCCCCCCAGAATGTTTTGCAAGCATGTCTAAGCCTGCGATAGAAATTCATTCATTGTAAATTTTCAAGCTAATAACAAGTACGGAAAGGCCTGTTGGTCTTGCAAGGAATAAAATGTCCTTGCTGGTTCCTGCAAATTTAAAAGAAATCACAAAGAACTTTTTTTTCTTGTGTAAACTACTAGTGCCATCAATCCAACATGTAGGGGAGATAAACAAAGGCAAAGATATTCCATTTCTTTTGTGCCAAAATATGGAATAAATGTTAATTGGGGGTGTATACCACAATATGACCTTACCCTAATCCCAGGCACCGCTGTCTTTTAATTACATATTTAAGTGGCAATTGTGAGTAATTATGTGGACAGTTGGCACTGACAGATGAACTATTTAGCAATATTAGCTAGATCAGGCAACAATCAGTTAACGTAGGCTGAATAACGGAAAGATCAAAAATTTTAAATTAATGTTCGAACTATACATGAAATACATTATTTTATTCACTTGTGCCCCCAATCTTTTTAGCAAATGCGACCACTTTAGGAAAGTCTGTTCCCTAGCACAGCTCCCTTCCTGTTTCCATGTCATAGTCTTCTTCTAGGAGTACCAAAATATTATCTGTGCTAGTCCAGCATATCTAGCCCTTACATCTCTATATAAACTTTTATGTGGCAGCTGGGGTGGGAATACCGTATAGTGATTGGCTCATTATCCAAGATGGTGGCAACCATTAGAAGTCTGACGTTTTCTGTGTTTTCACACTAGGTAGGCTAAACAAAAAAATAATAATGTGGCTGAATTCATTGAAAATTTCCAAGCTAATAACAAGTACGGAAAGACCTTTTGGAAGGAATAAAATATCCTTGCGGTTTCCTGTCAATTTAAAAGAAAGCACACAGAACTTTTTTTTCTTGTGTAAACTACTAGTGCCATCGCCCCAACATGTAAGGGAGACAAACCAAGATATCTCAGCCTGTGCAACAACCTTGGCTTACCCCCACAAGTGTTTGCTTCTATTTATATACTTTAAGTGCATGTTTAATGATACATGAATACATTAGGTAATCTTTTAATTATACCTTTCCAGGTCCCCACAGTGCCTTGTGCCTTGCCAAGCCAAAGTATGAAGCCCTGGCCTGGAGGTACATTAACATTTGAAATGGAATTGGTCTTTACCACCTGTGCATATGCTACTAGGCTTATAAATTCTATTCAAAGCTAGCCGCACAAGAGCAGTCATCATTCTCACCTTAAGCTCAGTATTGTTAGAAATTTTAATGATCGTTTTAACATCAGAAAATGAACAAGTGCTGTGCAAACTATGGAGAGGATGGGGGGGAGGGCAAGTAGTAAGGCTCCCTGCTGCTTCCTCCCCAATAGTAATAATAGCAATAACATCATTATTAAATTAGCATCGTTTTTAGGTGGTTTAATAATCCAGCATGGCGGATCACTAAATAATGTCAATGATCAGCTATGTTTTCACCTGAAATGAATATGAACACAGGCAATGAAAATCTGGGGTTTGTAAAAGGCTTTACATAAATGCACACTTGTGTAAAGGGTTACAGAACATTGCACAAAAAGAGGAGTATCTATTCTTAGCTCCCTATATTATTTTCTCTGCTTATCAGACACTCCATATTTGATAGCTAATAGACAGAACAAATAAATTTGATAGCAGTGTATTACTGGGAGTTCCGCTGAGCCATAAGGATAATGTATAGTCTGAGCCAGTACAGATGTTTCTTTTCAACTCTTAAAACATACCAGCGATCCCTGATATATTACATTTTGTTTTTATTTGCACACCCCTAATCCATTTGTTATCAGAATATCTAGCAGTGCCCTGTGTGAATTGGTATTTTATGAAACACAAACCCCTATTAATCATAATTAATGCATGAGATGGCAGAGGTTGTGTTGTTCCTGACGCAGATTTATGTGGCAGAGTTAATCCCACAGACCCCAGCAAAAATAGGGAAAAGCTACATTGACTAACCAATCTCCCATTCCGGGGGGGGGGGGGAACCCAGAATTTCCCCAGCTGAGACTTTTAATATTGTACTTCCTGGGGACTGCTGGGCCCCTGCAAGAATGTGTCCAATTAGCCAAGCAGTAAAATAGAGATAGTTAAGAAAGCTGATTAAAGTCAAATATTTTACCAGTCAGGCTGAATAGAAAAGTATGTTCTGTTTAGAGTAATGATAGTCACTAGCTAAATGCTTTAAAAGTATACAGAGGGAACAAAACATTTTAAGGCCACAATTCTATTTACTGGGCATTGTCAATTTTAGCTTAGACATATTTTAGGGAAGAAACTCAGGATTCAGTTATATATAGCCTATAATCTGTTTTACTGTCTGCCATTAGGTTTTGAAAAAGATGTTTGAAAAAAAAAATATAGCAGAGAATCAACCCCACAGACAACATCCTACATTTTAGATTTAGATTCAAAATACTGTATTAGCCATTATCAAACTGAAGATACACGATTCACTGAATGTGAGGAAATTTGCAACCTTCATATATGACCTGATGTTACAGTATTAGGCGTTTGACTGGTCGTTTTTTTTTCTGTGATTGTTCTCTTCATTACGTTTCTTTTACCATTTCTTGTTTTTCATTTGTATTTCAATTCCCAACCTGTGGTCCGCGAGAAAATTTTAGGGGTCCGTGGCTTTGGCCGGTGTACCCCGGGGGTCAGGAGAAGGACCCCGCTTGGGGTGACGCACCGGCCAGAGTCGCTAACCTTTTCTCCTATATGCATCGCTGGCACAGGGCAGTGGGTGGGTTGTCTATCTGGACACAACACAGGTCTTAGCCTGCGATAGGAGTGTGGGCCAGTTCTGGCATCATGACGTCACTCTAGGGGGAAGTTTCTTCCCCTTTAAATGACACACGGCTCCCCGCACATGCATGGTCTGGAGTCCCTAAATTTAGTGGTCCGTGACGTTCAAAAGGTCAGGGACCACTAATGTAGTATATGTCCTAAATACAACATAGAAAAATTACCTTTCTTCAAACAAAGCAACTTTTTTTTTTTATTTGTCCTCAAACAAAAAAAAAGTATAAAGCACCTCAATTGGCAGCTAGCAGAGGGCAACATATTGGTTATACATTCAACTTATATATTTAAACAACCAGGGGCCTTACTAATGTACTTACTCTTAAGCTTAGGCAAGGATTAACCTAAGAGTCTTCTTTTCCAATTTTCAATTATTTGTTTAGCTATGAGATTTGTATGATTGATATATATATGTAATAGGAATTTTGATTCATATTGCCAACATGGATAACATGGATTGAGATCTATTGAATGTGGAATCAGTTTGAGATGATTTCAGCTTTGTGTTATCCTGCACAATCACTTTTATTCACCTTTCTTACTAATTCTCATGCTCAGTTTGAACTGCAGCAGGTCACCTTGCCAATGTCTGCATGGCTAAATGCATTGAGTTACTGCAATCTGATTGGCTGGAATAAATCTAGTCCAGAAATGGAAAAGTTTGCAAACTAATAGCTAATTATTTTTAAGAAATCTATTCCAGGTTTGCTGGATCACCCAGGTTCTCCCATAATAGTTTATCTTCCTCAATCTTGGAGAGCTTTAATAAATTAGGCCCATTAAACAATTCTCATTTACTACAAAAGTGTAGGTATTTATATAGTGATTCATATCTGATGGCACTGTCTTAGGTTTGTATGTTGTAATAGGTAGTATTTAGTTGTACAAGGTCACAAACTGTTTGACATTTATAGGAGTCTAACAAAAGATGCAGCCAATTTCTTTCAATAGAAGTGCAAGAAAAACAAAACTATAGCAATAGTGTTATAATGAGCAATGGCTGATTGGGCATGAGGTTACCTTTCAGAGCAATCATGCATATACACAATGCCGTCTTCTCTTGTGGAATTACTTTACTCTGTGCAAATAAAAGATTTATCCCTCATCTGCTATCCTGCTAATACTTCAGAGCACATGTGAATACCACATATATACCTCATATATTGGATGTGTAGCATTTTGTAGCACACCTGAACATATTTACACTGTATGGGATGTATTTTCATCTAAAAGACTATGCCCCTGATTCATCAAACAAAATCGGATTATCGGTCGCGCATTCGTATTAGCGATCCGGAATCGCGCGCGATCGCGCTATTCAACAACCGGAAAAGCTCGCGCACGGAGCCGCGCTTATCCGACAGCTTTTTACTGGCGATCATGCAT
>NC_092862.1:31591744-31593432 GCF_032062135.1 Pyxicephalus adspersus
CCTATTGCGCATGGCAGGAATCCGGCCGGCAGATTCAGGATGCGAGTGGACGCGCGCACTCGAGTCCCGGACCGCGGTAATCCGCGATCGCGGGTCGCGCGTATTATCGCGCTTCCCGCGATCGCGGATTTCAATGATGAATCAGGGGCTATGAGTTGGATACCAAGAAAAGTTTTTTTGGTGTATAAATTGACCACCATTTCGTGTTTGATATGTAATGCCGATGCTTAGTCTTTCATCTGCCCTCAGTAAATCATTGTTACCGTCTAGCAAGCAAGTTGTGTGTGTTTTCCTGTTAAGTCATCATTGATCCTTTTTTTAAAAAAATGTTCCACTAACTTTATTACTATACAAATTAAACTTACTAGTCTGTCATTGGTAACTTGTTCTTTACTACCTATTGTGGTTAGGTACAATATTACCTGAATGCAAGTCATAGGCAATTTCTCCTGTTATGAATAACTGAGTAAATAAAACAGTTCAATGTCCTAAAAATCATACCTCAACGTTCTCTTGGAACTCTGTGTAAATACAACCACTGTTTTAAGCTTTAACCACCCGACCAACCCAAACCCAAACCACTCGATAAACCCAAACTTTTCTCACTGTGTAAATCCCCTCACTTACCTGGTCCCCGCTGCGATGATCCGTTCTGTTCCAGCATCGATCTCTAAAAAAAAATACTCACCTTCTCCCCGCAGCTCCTCCAGACACGTCTTCTGTCTTCTTTCTTCATCCGGCGAGTGCAGTGACGATCACCGGGGTTTCCCGGTGACGCCGTTGCATGGGTCGGTGTGGGCGGGAAATTAAAAATCCTTTGCATTGAACTCAATACAAAAAAGCTGTAGTGAGTCCAATACAAAGAAATCCTTATATAATATATATATAATTGTATTATATATATATATTATATAAGCTACTGTACAGGTACATTACATTATACACTACTTTTTTTTTTTTAAACTTTTTTTTAAAGATTTTTTTTTTAAGATTTTTTTAAAGATTTTTTTTGTTTTATAAAAAAAATTTTATTATTAAATTTATAAAATTTTAGACATATTTCAGTGAGTTTTGTGATAATTCAGTGAATTATAGCCTACAATCTAAAATAAATTTCCATGCAAAAAAACCCTTTTTGCATGGAAGTTTGGAAAGAATTAGAACACCCGGCATTCACGTGCGCGTCCCTCGGCGATTCCTGATGATGTCCGTGCGTGCGCCTCTCGATGGGGGTTGTATTCAAATATTTTGTATTGGATTCAATACAAAGTCCTGTATCCAATTCAATACAAAATAATACAAAATATATTTATGTGGTTTTGTCTATAGGTATGTGACGTTGGACTTGTTTTAAAATTTACCACACTAGGGAGGTGTTTTAGAAAAATATATTACTATACAGTATACCAAATTATCGCATTTTCAGTATTTTTGATTTATTTATGTAATCTTGTTTAAGCTGATTTTTGTGTCTTTTATTTAATTTTAATAAAAGTAATTTTTTTTTTTTACATGATTGTGTGTTATCTACTGTTGTGTGATTTCCACTAGACCCTTGTTCGGACATATTTCTGTAAGTTACAGGTCTACAATTTAAAAAAAAAATTTCATGATAAACAGTGTACCGCTTTTGGTACAGAAATCTAGACATCAGTGTAAAGCTGCGTACACACGGCAAATTTTTCTCG